>NC_056745.1:334220690-334295690 GCF_019279795.1 Protopterus annectens | reverse complement strand
GCCTTTTCCTGAACAGAAAACTACTGTGCAGTAAGACACAGGGGGATTTCCTAAAGAAAGCAATGTGATATTTCACATGGACATACTCTGATATATGCAGTGGGGGCTGAATACCTTAGTAATGCCACCCAAATGGAAAAGCAGCTAGTTCATACTTTACTTACATTGCAGTTTACAGATCATTTTGTATGGAGGAATTTACACCCTGGGATAAGGAAAGGTGCTCCCTATATGGTCACCTGTAAGCAGTACTTTTTAAATATGTAGTTTGACCTACCAGTTAGTAGTGCAGTACGTGTCAAATAATGTAAGTCTCACAGTCCCATTTCTTTGAGTTAGAAGCTTATTTCTCACTGAAATCATGTGAGATTTTTCTAAGGCTCCTCTAGACTCTGTCACTGATCACATTCTAATCTAGTGCATCTTATCCAAAGTTTTACATGCAAGGTGCAAATAAAAAATACTCAGGCTTTTCATCTGTGTGAGCTCTTGATGTCGAGCATTCAAGTTGTGACATAAATAGAGGAAAGGGCACATTGAAGCACCCATTGTATTCAGACTTTGATAACTTTATAATTTACTGATTTCTTAAAATGTGTACTTGAGTTTTAAAAGTCTGCAAAATCCCATCCCATGTAATAGATAACAGATAATTGTTGTGATAATCATAGTTATTAAATCTTGTGTATACCACTTAGTGTTTGTCACTTCATTTATTCATGCATTATTTTATGACTACATTTTTGTGCATTATGATGCATGAAATGTAACCACACACACACACACACACACACACGCATCCAAATGCACAAACACACCTACATATGTGCATACATGCACTCATGCAAATAATATGCACACACACACACACACACACACACACACACTGTTGCACACAAGCACATACACATGTGCACACATGTATGCATGCACATGTATGGATGCACACATGCACATACACATGTATACACCCTTACACAGATGTACACACGTACACACACAAACACTCACAGACATACACATACATGCTCTTAGACACAGATGCATGCAGACTCACACATGCACACATGTAAACACAAGAACACTTATGCGCACATACACACACACATGCACACACACACACACACACACACACACACACACACACACACACACACACATGAACAGAAGAACACTCATATGTGCACGTGCAGACTCACACACACACACACACACACACACACACACACACACACACACACACACACACACACACACACACACACACACACCTGTCGGAGGTTTGCTATTGACAGAAAAGCAGTGATTATTAACAGCCAGATTAGCCACATTTGTTGAGATCTATATGGTTTTGTAATAAATGGCACTAGATTCCATCACAGGGATTATGTACAAATTATGTGTAAGTCTGTGTTATGGTTTTAAAAAATGCATTGCTGATTAATTATTGCCATGGATCTTAGCAGAGTATCTGATGCATGTTGCATTTTCCAAAATATTTTCTGAACCGGTAGTTAAATTGGGCACTTGTCCCTTCCGACATGAGTCAATTCCAGTTTTTTTAGCATTCAGTTTTTACCACAGCACATTAAACTTTATTATGATAAACAATCACAGCTGTTTTGGATTACTCCATTTCTTCTCAGAGCCTTTGACTGAGGATGTTTGTGTTTAAAAACAACATTTTTCATGTGCTGTCTTGGGACTGGCCATTCACAACTGCTCCGTTCCATGTCTGACTAATATGGGTTGACATGCAGTTTATATAACTGTTTAAATACACATTTCATTTAAAGCCCATGCTTAGGAGTTGACTATTGTATCACTCTGCCTTACAACTTGTACTTCTAAAAAAAGCTTTTCTAAAGTTCTTTCTTCTGGGACTGGATTTGGACATAATACACACTGTAAGTTACATTTCATACCTTTAAAAAGATGTGCCATATGTTTTCAACATTCACACACTGAAATATTCTATGAGCACTGGTCCCAGCCTGCATTTGAATGGTGTCTTGTTCACAACTAACATTATATTTCCGCATGTGTATATTGGTGACTTTGTGTCTCTTATACATTAAAATTAGCATTGAAAAATGTAAGAGTCCTCTTTAAAACATCTAATTTGTCCAAACTAATGAACAGGAATGGAGAAGTTCCCTTTTATATGTCAGTAAATAGAGTGCCGTACAAATTTTTTAATTAAGGTATGCTTAGAATATATACAAGCCATTGCTTCCTAGCTTAAATTTAGAGAGAGCAGAAAACCTGTCTTTAAAAGTTCACCTCACCTCCTGAAGGTACATAGTTTGGCTTGACAGTAACTTAAATGGCCATATAGAAATACAGTGATCTTGCTGCATCATATGTAGCAGATAACAACATAGGCAAACAATTCATGCCATTCGAAAACTCTTCAGACCGCCACACTGGCTGTGGAACTCACAAAGGAATGAGGCTAACCAAGAAATTGCTTGGTATATATTCCCATGTGTACAGGAAGGAGCTTAACAATTGTTTGAACACTCTTTCAGAAAATGCTAATAATGTAATGTAAATTTACTGAAAACACTTTTAGTGCTAAAGTTTTCCCTTTACCCCAGAGCTGCATTACCATGGAGTTGGCATATATATCAGTGGGGATGGGGTGGATGCTTCACCACATGAGAAGTACAGGAGAGCTTGCCTCCAAAAAAACAAAGTTGGAAGTTCATTGAAAGTGGCTTAGTTGTCTCAGTTTATCAGCACAGTATCATGCCACACTAGAGTTTTACAGGGCTTTCATCCATCAGTGTTCAGCTTCCCTTCGGTATATCCATGCATTCTACACGTGGCCCTTTATGTTAGCTACACTTGGGAATCATTGAAATTATTGATTTGCATTTTAACCCTGTTTTGTCTGTCACAGAAATTATATCGATGTGTAGATTCATTGGAACCTATCATTGTCAGTGAGTGAAATGATGGGTTTCAGTCTGTGATTTGTGTAACTGGGGCATGGATGTTTGGGGTGTAAAGATGCAAATCTTGCAAAGTGCTGACAGCAATGAATGTATTTTGTACAGACATTGGGTGACAATGCTGGTAAGGAAATTGGTTGTTTTCCCGACCATTGTGCAATCTCAGAGTTACTATGATCAGAGATGCAAGGGGTGGGGATGCGGGGAGGCAGGTCTATATCATATAATTAAAAATGCTATTAGTAAAATGCTTATTAGTCAAACACTAAGTGAAAAGTTTAAATGTCGAATGAATGTTTCAGCAAAACGTTTCACTAGGAAAACAATCAGTCGGCTGTCATTGGGAATTTGCCCTTTTCCCTACTGTAGTGCGATCTTGGAGTTGGTATATTTAGTTGGGGGGTGTGGAGGGCATAGCCCCTACTAGAATGGGCTTCATTTGATGATATTTTTGTGTAACTCGCTGGGTTGGCCAACTGGTTTTTAACCCAGGGAAAGTTTTTGCTGAAACATTCATTCAACATTTAGGGTTTTCACATATTAGTGTTCAGCTAATAAGTGTTTGACTAATAGTGTTTTTGATTATATGATGTAGACCCGCGGGGGGCTTGCCTTGCTAGAAAACACACTTTTGTTTTTTTTTGTTTTTTTGAGGGTTCATTGGAAGACAGTTTCAACTGGTTATTATCATTATAATGAATCTCACATTTTTATAGACTTTTTTAATAAAGCAAGCATTAAATGATTGACACTGTGAATTTTTATTCTGTATTATCTCATTGTCTACCACATGCATATAAACTCATCAGGGTGGTGATGTTATTTTATTTATTTATTTATTTATTACTAAATAAGGAAAGGTTTCTTTACTTAAAAAATAAATAAATAAATAAATAAATGGCCATCTGTGATCCTGTGCACTACACTGCAACTTTCTGTTTGTTTATTTTTCAAGGTTCATTAGAATGACAATTAGCAGAAAGCCTGGAAATGATAAATAGTAACCAAAAAACACCAAGACTGCTAAAAACAACCACTAAGAACCAGATAACCAAACTCCACAGCTGTGGAGTTTGGTGTATCTGGTTCTTAATGATAAATAGTATAATGGAGAGTTGCAAACTGCTCTAGAGGGCTGTGGTAACCAGACGGAGCATTGACAGGAGGAATTATTAAAAAATGTGGCTCTAAGTTGGTGGTGAATGAAAGCAACTTGTCAGTGTCTCAGTTTAATGTCTAACTGCATTACCTTTTGACTAATGTTGGTATGTAAAACAAGCTGTCCTGATTTTGCAGACTGTTCCCGACTTTGCCTTATGCTTTGGCTTGTGTCATATAAAATGTTTGGTTTCCTTGCAAATCGTTAAGTATTGTGGCCACTAAATGGGGTGGTTGGGGGGCTGTTTGTGGATAAAAGCATGTTAACCACTTGTCATTTGATCATTTTAAAGGCTAGATGAAAGCAACTGCTGTTTGCTTAAATTCTGACTACATTATTTTTTGTCTACTGTTTGCATATAAATAAAGTAAAATCTGTCCCTGATTTTTAGACTGATATTGACTTTGTCTGCTGTTTTGGTCTGTGCCTTATAAAATTGTTGGTTGCCTGGCATGTTTTGGTCTGTGCCTAATAAAATTGTTCATGGTCTGGCACATCATTGATGACTGCAGCCACTAAATGGGAGCGGGGCTGGGGGCTGGCTGTGGATGAAAGCAACTTGTCCTCTTGCTGTTTGATCATTTTAAAGTCTGACTTTACAAGGCTATTGGGCATTTATATGAAATATGTCAGAATATTTATTCGTTGGTGACTGTGTCATCAAAGTGGAGATTGTCCCTGATTTCACAGAATGTCCCAGACTGACTTGTATTGTTTGGTCTGTGCCAAATAAAAGTTAGTTTTCTGGCAAATCGTTGAGAATTGCAGTCACTAATTGATGCCAGAAATTTGACTTTTCAAACTTCATATCCTTCAGAAAAGCATGCCAAATGTATAAACTGTTATTCTAGCAACTTTCAGCATAACTTACTTTAAGCATCACGTCATGTTTCGTTCAAGTGTTGGTGTGTCTTCAAATGATTGACACTGGCTGATTGACACCCTTCTAAATTCTATGAAAAATGCATGTGCTATTATGATGCCCGTGCACTGGCTCAGCAGTCAAGGAGCCTCAATCCTCACCACTAACACCAGTGAGGGGCGTCCACATATGGGAGGATAACAAATACACACACCGTAAAGTACAATTTCCCTTAAGAGCATACAGAAATCACAGTCAGTCTGGGGCTGGTTTCTCCCTCTCAAGATCCCCAATAAGACTCCCCACTGGCACAGCTATAGGGTCCAGATCTCAGCCTTGTGGGCAAGTTAAAACCTCCAGCACGCTCTTTCTCCAACAAGTGCTTCATGTCCCTGCCCAAGTAGCTCACACACACACACACACACACACACACACACACACACACACACACACACACACACACACACACACACACACACTTTGAGATATGAGTTATATACAAACACACAGATACTCCTGGGGAAGGCTGGCATAGATTCTCCAGCTGTGCCCCCTTTCTGCCCAGTCTAAAAGGTAGTATGAGCTGCCACCACCCACTAATATTGATCAGCTACTAAAAAGGCCCTTACTAAAAGGTGTCCAATTATTACTGTGCAATATTATTATCCAAATGGTAAGCATGACTAAACAGCAAGGCTTATTTGGAGTGGCTTGGACAGTATCACTATATACATGCAATGTACTCTAGAGCTTAAATTATCTCTACACAAAACAGCCACAGTTAAAAGGTTTAAAAATATTAAATAGTAAATAATAAAAACACAAGACAATACTTCTTACTACACATTGCTAATCAAGAGTTCAGACACAGGAAAATGCATAAAATAATACAGTAGAATAGTTCTGACATCAATACAGAAAACAGCTGTCTAACCTTCCTATTTCCTAGCCATTTCTAAAGGAGACACTGAAGTCTAAGATCCTACTTACATACAGAACACAGGCAGATACTGGTGAGTTGGATGTTCTCAAGACAAATGCAAAATGCTCCCTGATTCTCTCTCTTTAAATTGATAACACAGTGCTGCTTCACATTACATCATTCTTAACATTTTTCTGTTTTCCCAGGCTAACAGAAGCTCAGAGGGTAATAACCCTTTTGATCTTGCAGCTGGTCAGGAAGCCAGAGTAATAAAAGAAATTATACATGTAAATTCTAGCCATTAACTCTGGCCTCAAAACAATAGGAAGAATTCCTTCATTTAAACATCTTGGCTTCGAGTTTTGACATCAAACAATTACACAATGCTTGACCTATCAGCCTTCCTACAGCAGAGTGCACTGTTGTTACATTTTTGCAGTTCCACAGTTAACAGCATTTTCTTCTATTTAAGAGACCAAGCCTGTGGCTTATATTAATATGCCAGAATTATCTATAAAATTCTATCTGGCTAGGCTGGCAGCCTTCACTTATCTTCACAGCTATCATGCCACTGTAACACCAAAGCCACATAAACAGTAAGATGAAAATATTTCTTACAGGTTCTATTGCTTTCTGTTAGTAATGTCTGTTTCCAGCAGGAGGCTGCCAGCAGCCCTGCCATGATTTCATCTTTATTTATTTTTTTAATTGTTTTTGTTTAAATATGTCATCAGTTGGTAGTAAGAAAACATTGTGAATATGCAAAAGGCTGTACTTATTGCTTCTATATAGTCATAGAAATGTCATGACTTATAAAATATCTCAGATGAACACATTTTAGGCAGTTGAGAAATAGTACAAAAAAGGCAATACATAACAGACAAAAATAATTACTACTGTAAACTACAGCAAAATCACCAAAACAATCCCCAGAAGTTCTGGTCTAGTATAAATAAACTCCTGTTCCCAGGCCACTCGTGTACACCTACCCCATTTCAGGCCGAACCAAATACCCCCCACCAAACTGTCAATACCTTCTATACCTTCTTCATAGAGACCATACAATCACTAGCCAGACAACTAATCCCAGATAACTCAAACCTTCCCACCACCATACCTGGCACTCTACCAACATTCCATCTGCAACCCATCTCAACCACTATCATCTACAAATTCATCCAAAAACTTGAACCTTGTACTCCTTCTGCTGACCAGCTACCATCTGAATACCTGCAAAAAGCAGCCAAAGTAATTTCCTACCCCATATCCATCCTAATAAACTGAACCATTAAGGAAGGAATCATTCCAGACATCTGGAAAATCTCTCATATTATCCCCCTACACAAAGGAGGTACCTCAAATGATTACTCTAGCTACCGGCCAATAGCTCTTTTATCACCCTTAGCAAAAATTATGGAAGAATGCATTCACCAACAACTATTAAACCATTTATCTCAACATAACTTAATAGCAAACTGCCAGCATGGTTTAGGCCATCCTATAGCACCACAACTGCCCTATTATCCTTTACAGAAGTCATCAACAGAAATCGTAATAAAAACAACCTCTCATCTGCACTCTTTACTGACATCTCAAAAGCTTTTGACATGGTAAACCATGCCCTTCTTATCAACATTCTTGAATCCCTTTCCCTTGACTATCTGGCAATTAAATGGTTCAAGTCCTACCTTACCAATAGGTAACAGGCAGTTCTCTGGGAAAATAATATATCATCCCTTCGGCCAGTCACCCTCGGAGTCCCTCAGGGCTCTATTCTAGATCAACTTCTTTTCTCACTATTTATCAATGACTTCCATGTAGCTATTCCACAAGCCACCTGCATTCACTATGCAGATGATTCTACACTAGTATGCTGAGCAAACTCCCCATCAGATCTACATTCTCTAACTCAGAATGTATTTAACATAGTTGAAACATGGTTCACAAAACGTTGCCTCATTCTCAATGCTAAAAAACTAAGCTACTTCTCTTTACACCCACCAGTAAGTCATCCCCCATAGATTTCTCTGTCATTTCCAATAATGGCACAATTATATTCCCCGACTCTACCACTAAATTGTTAGGAATTACTATTGACAATAACCTTACATTTGACAGCCACATAAATAACACCATTAAAAACTGTCAACAGAAAAATAGGCTCCTTATATAGAATTAAACCTTTCCTAACTCCAATAGCCAGAATCAAGATTGCACACTCCCATTTAATTTCAACTCTTCTGTACGCCTCACCCATATATACTAACCTAAAGAAAAATAATCTTATCAAACTAATTCCTATAATAACATCGCCAGATTTGCCACTGGTAATCCCTTTAGAATTCACCACTGTCTGAATCTAATGCAGCTAGGCTAGCTTGAACTTCAAAACCATCTGAAAGTCTCCCAACTCACCATTGCCCACAAGATATTTTATCAACCTAACAGCACTCCTATACTCTCCAATCTCATAATCCCCTACAAAAATCTAAATTCTCTACGCTCTTCCAGCAAACTTCTTGCTAGCATAAGCAAGTCTAACAACATGGCTGGAGTTTCTCTGTTTTCCAACTCTGTGGGAAAAATCTGGAACCTACTGCCTAATGAACTAACGTTACTTTTGTCACCTGCCCCTCTTTAAACAAAACCTCAAAAGACACCTCAAAACACACTGGTTATGCCCCTGCAGCAACCCTGATTAACCTTCTGCTTCACTACTGATATTTCCACCTCTTGAACCATAACTTTAATTCACACTCCTTGGAAGCAGGACTATAACTGCTGAACATAATTCAGCATACTGGTGTAATCTATCCTGTTTGATGCTCTGAAAGTCTCTATCCTGTTTGATGCTCTGATAGTCCACATGAATCATACTATATAATAAATTATCCTGTACATATTGTCACCTTTACTATTGTAAATACCTACTTTATTTTATTATTACTTCCCGTATTTTTACTATTCTTATTACTTCCTGTATTTTTAGTAATCTTTTTTTATTGAAATCCTTTCATTTACTATGTAATAATATTGATTTTTAATTTTTAATTTCAGTTTTTATTTTGTTACTGCTGGAGCTTTTCTCCCTGGGCCTCTACTGAAAATGGAAATATATCCAGTTGGACTAGCCCGGTTAACAAATGTAAAATAAAAATGACTTATGATGTGAATTAAGGAGGAGGCCATACGTAAAGAGCAGGTATGGACAAGGTTTGCTACTGTGCATCCTCTGGGGTGCTTAAAGTACATTATGCCCAAGTTTCAAAGTATTTAAGAGCAGTACTTAAAATTTTGTTCCTGATTTTGGGCCTTTGTCAGTTATTATTCTGTTTGTTTGCCCTAGATTCCTGTACTAAGAGGTTGCAAGGTACTCTTTTTTTTTTTTTTTTTTATTTCAGTCAGATAAGGTTAACATGACAAAGTGGCTAAACTGCACTTGGTGGATGTAGGGGCCATTTGTGGATGAAAGTAACTTACCTTCTGGTCTCTTGTTCAGTTAATCATCTGGCTTTACAAGCCTAATCCACATTGGTATGAAATAAGTTGGAATAATTGTGGCTGTTGTTTATGTGAAATAAGAAAAGTACATAAATTTCAGCTTCCTTGATTTCACAGAATACCCTTGATTTTACATATGTTTTGGTCTGTTTATCATAAAAGGTGTGGTTTATTACAAAACATTGAGGACTGTACTCACAAAGTGATGATATACACATGGGTTTCAGACCTCAGGTCCTTCAGAAAATGGTTGCTAATGTAAAAACTGTTTTTCTAGCAACTTTCTAAAGAAATCTGTCTCTGATTCTGGGCCTTAATGCATCATTATTTTTGGCTTAGACCCAGAATCTCGTGCTAAGAGCTTGAGAGGTATTATTTTTTATCACAATCAGGTGAAGTGTACACAACAATGTGGCTTTCACTGCTGGGATGTTTAGTTTAAATAGTCTGACTTTGCAAGACTGGTGTATATTTGTGTGAGTTAAGTTGGAATGCATGGGCTACTGTGGGTTTGTGTGTCACAAGTTTGAAATTCATTGTTAATTTTATGATTATTTTTACCATTATCAGACATCTAATATGTGCACAGCCAACAATGGGGCTATAATTTTTGGGTATGGAGGCTGCATGTGGGTGAGATGGTTTTGCAGGACAAGTGTGCATTTGTATAAAGCAAGTTTGTATACTTTATTGTTGTCATTTTGTAATCATTGTTGGATATTTGAAGTATATACAGTCAAGTGGCTGTAACGGATGGATACAGACACTGGTGGACTATAATGACAGCAGTTCAAATGTTCTTAAATCAGTAAGTTGAATCCAAAAGAGCATGAGCATTTATGAGTGGCTCAAAAAGTGAGTGAGGGGAGGCACACGGTTTGAAAACTGCCAAGACTTAAGGTATACTTAATCTGCCACCAGATGCACCCCCAATGTCTAAGGTGTAGATGCACTTTCTCCTTGACAAAAAATGTTTTAATAGGTTACAGAGAGTTTTGATAGTTGCTGTACTCCTTTGTATTTTCTGTTTATATTTTGTAATCACAGGTCTCACATTTATGCATCTCACAATTATAACAGAGAGCCTTCTTTTTCCCTTAGTAGTAGGAAAAGTAGCAGCAGGTAGGAATACATTCATCATGCAAGCCACAGTGTACTGATGCATTCACCATGCAAGCCACAGTGTACTGATGCATTCACCATGCAAGCCACAGTGTATATATTAATTTTTTGGCTTGTAGTCGTTTGCCTACATCAGATACATTCTGAATCTTGCCTTTGTATAATAGGTTTGTTTGGGCTGCCAGTTTAAACAACACACGAATACATTCAGCAGGACACTTTCCGTTTTTCTTAACATTCTTGACCTATATACATACTATCATATATATTATTTTCATATTTTATATATAGGTCCACTTTGGAATTTCAAAATTTCACAATCCCGGCATTTTAAATACCAAAGGTCAGAACCTTGGAATTGTGAAATCTCGAAACATGTAAGTGGAGATCGCCATACAGTGCGGAACGGGAACATTACCATTCTCTTCACTGTAGTGCGATCTCGGAGTTAGTATATTTAATTTGCAGGGGGTGGGGGGTGCAGGCGGGCTTGCCCCCTGCAAATTCGTCTTTTTTGAAGTATTCTTGATTTAGTTTATTTATTTATTTATTTTGTTATTTTGAGATTTCACAATCTTGATGTTCTGAGCGTCGGTATTTCGAACATCAGGATTGTGAAATTTCGGATCATATGTATTGACACATACAATTTGTAGCTATTGCAGTGTTTCATTTATGGAAACAAAATGCATAAATAAGAATGGTGGCACAACTGAATCTGCAAAGATAAACTGTGCAGAAGTTATGTCAATTTATTATTCAACTAGCTGCTCAATTTAAGCTTTCTAGTATAAATCTGTGGTCTTGATGGCCAGGGTTTGAGTAAAACAGCTGGCTGGAGGAGGTGGGAATGAGGGGTTGGTTACAGTTTAGTCACTGTATAAACAGAGTACCCAGTGGTAGAGATTGGCTCTATAGAAAGGCCAAGGGGCTGGACTTCACAAGGCAGCAGAGTCAGGCCTCTCAACACATATCAGGCATTGCAGGCATTCACAGAGCTATGTACCTTAAGCACTGTTTGCTGTGACCTACAGCCATTAGGCAAGGAAGCATGGAGGGGTATCAAGGAAGTCGGTCCCAGCTAAAAATTATGGCCATCTGTCACCTTCCACTGCCTGGAAAGATGATTATGGATTGTTATCTGCACCTCATATAGAAAAGGGGAACATCCCTTTGTGTGAGATGGTATATCAGTTAGGGGAGAAAGGGGTCATTATGGAAGTAGGAGGATTTCATGGTAAAGCTGGCAAGGGCAAAAAACCTGCAGTACTGCATACTTAGTATGCATGTTACATTATTACCTACATCTTTAGGATGTATATACTTTAAAAGAAAGATCAGCTGTGTTGGGGAAGTTGCTCACATAGGAGCTTCTTGTACAACTCTGACGTGCTGATTATTTCCTTAGTTGTACAATTGGCAGCCTTATCAACATATTACCAATAATAGTCTTCTGTTTCCACTGCACTCTGCTGTTATATCAGTGAAAAGTATTCAATGCAGCTCTCAGTTCATTATACTTGTGCTGTGATATGTATTTATTTCTTGTTTTCTTGCTTTTTAGAGGCCCTCTTTGGATATTATTTTTGAAAAAATGTTTAACATGTCAGGTTAATTATTGAGCAGAAATCTGAAAGTGTCATGGTTGTAATGTTGTATCTTTCTGTGAAATCCTAGCTTTTCAGTCACTGATACGCCATTTAATTTCTCATTGCTGCATTGACCGTAGACATAACCATCCCATTTGATTTCTTTAATCTTCCCTGACCTTTGCATTCATGTCTGCAACCCTTTGATGTACCACGATGACACATTTCTGCTTGTACAGATGAGTCCTTTAATACTAAACACCTCATTAAGGAAACAAAGCAGAAGCCTTTTGCCAGCATTAGTCTTGAATGCAGCATTAGTCTTGAATGTATAACAGCTCTGCTCTTCACTTCATTGAAAGGAACATGAAAGGTAATAACACACAGAGCATACAGTTAAATGCAATTAACATTATTACTTTATTATTATTATAATTATACTAATCTGTAATTGGCAGTAATTAGCCAATTCTGTTCTGCTGAATTGGTGTAGAAGTTAACCTCATACTGGTATAGTAAAGCGTGGTTACCCATTTTATAAGTTACATAGCATTGTCATGATTCATGTTCCTTGTAGCACTGCACTACAGCACACAATGAGGCTAGATTAAGTTCAGTGCCAGGAAGCAACAGACATCAAGAAGCTGAACTACACTTCAAGTGGGGTAAAACCAGATGAAAACAGGGGGTCAAGCAAGGAGAAGGTCTGCTTGCATCAAGTAGAAACTGGAGTAGTGGAGGAATTTGGGGAGAGGGTAAAGGGCAGCTGCCTGAGAAGTTCTGGATGATGACATGCAGTGAGCACATGAAGAGTATGGAGGATGCATTAGGTACAGGAATGGAAATCAGGAAAGGGACGCATGACTCAGTGTGCTGACGTTATGTCTTACTGGTTAAGGTAGTTAGCAGTGAACAAGTTTATGGACTTTAAACCTTGGCGTGCTTCCTATGTCTTGAATTTGCATACTGAAGGACTGAGTTAGTAAACTGCAAGATAAAAGCTCCAAAGTCTTAATTTAAAAGGATATGTTAAGCCTTGCTAGTGGTGTAAAGATATACACTTTGACTATGACCCAGGCAACCAGAGTTTAATTAGTAGCCCTGACATCTGATGGTGCATCCTGGGGAGGATTAATCATGCTGGATATCTGTCTACTGGAGTTCAGAGGAGGTCTGAGGAGGAGTAGCCATCCTATGGGCACAGGGCAGGCAAAATCTTGGAGTAGCTTCTCATTGCCCTCTTAGCCTATGTGCTGATATCATTATAAGGGAGGAGGTATGTAGGCCTAGCAAAAAACTCTAGAAGTTGCAGTATGGCAGCATCTACCAACTCTGTCCCACTCTGCCTACTCTGCACAATCAGGTGTTCTCCTGAAAGACAGGCCCTTCCAGTGTGGGTCACATGAGGAAGCTACCTAGTTTGGGACTTGTGAAGAGGGGACAGTAGGGGCAAGCAGGAGGCTGAAGTCAGTGGCTGTGGCCAAAAAAAAAAACTTCTAGCTGATAGGTTTTATCTAAATGACATTTATTAAATAAATGCATTAACTAGACTATAATTCAACCAAGTATTGATACTATGTATGCATCACTTGCCATTCATCATAAATGTTAAAAAGTGCCATTTTAGTCACTCATACATTGAAGAGCTATATTTCCCCTCTAGGTTTTACTAATAGATAAGATATTTCATCTATGTTGGCACTCTTTGCAACACACAGATGGAGACAATGAGCAATTAATGCTTGCCCAGCTAAAACCATGTTACAAATTGCTTCATCTACTATCTCCAGCTGTTTGCCAGGCTTCAGCTAGGAAGGTATTTATGCCTAAATTTGAGTATGGCCTTCCCATCATATCTTTACAGGAATGCTTACAAATAACCAAAAACAAGATATGCCAATTCATCCATCCTTTTAGCTGATCTACAAGCACATCAGTGTGACATTCTAATGAAAGTCATTGGCTACTCTTCTCCTCAGCATCCAACTATGTAATGCCATTAAGTGAGGGCATTGACCTTCCCTTAACTATAAAGACAAATCTCCATTAGGGAACAGATCTACTTTTTAAGAGTTATGTATCCTGCATTTGTTTTCTATTTGCCTCTGCTCAGTCTAAGATATCCTCCATACTGGTAAGAGGTAGCTTCATACATGCCATTGGGGAACGGCCCAATATAAAGCTTGCACCATTTAATGGAGTGACATACCTGACACAAGGAAGACATAATAAACACAGAAGGGCTCTGACACTGCTGAAAGAGTACCTAATTAAACAGACTGCTTGTACTTGCTTTATGGATGCATGTTAATGTTGCTGTTCAGTAAGCAACTGCTGTTGCTGTGAAATAAGATTAAAGCTGTAGGTACCCTATATATTCCAAAATACCTGCAGTCACTGTACTAGCAAATGTGTGCTTGCAAACATGTTAATAGTTAAAATAGCTGGAATTGAATGCTCAACTTATAGTTTCTATTACTAAGCCCAGCATATGCCTTAATATTATGAAACAGTCAAATTTTTGTATTATACATATGTTTCTGTATGTCCTAACATTTTTGTTGTTTATTTGTATTTACTGTAATCTTCTGTTAAAGTTTTTATGCCTTGAAGCCTAGCATGTGGCTAAAAAGGGTCAGCTGACCAGCCATCAAATAGAAATAAAAATATGTAGATGAATAGATAGATGTACTGACATACAGACAAATAAGTAAGTAACTGCAAAACAACATTTCAACCTCATTCATTTTTGGAGTACTAAGCAAGGAATATATTCTTGAATTCATGTTATTTCTCATCCCAGCTTTCTAGTTTGTCTTTTCCAGACAATGTTATCAGTCATTAAATGTCTGCACTTTTTAAAGCAGGTACCATCTCCAAGTACTGCTGATTTCATCTGCTGTTAAAAGTGTCATTCTGGCTGTATCTATCAATGTTCTGCTTAGCTCGCTTAGTTGCTATACTTTTATAGATTTTGCTAGTTATCTTTTAATTTGTCTGTTCACTACTTTTTGGGTCAGTTTGATCCAGGAGGTAATATATTATACCCCCTTGTAATTCCTGTACATTTTTCTCATTGTTTCATTCTGAGTGTCTAGGTTAATTGCTAGTTTGCTCACTCTGCATCCTCTAAGCATTCTGTAGTCCAGTTCCTGAGACAGGTGGTAAGCCATGTTGATATCTAGCAATATATCCAGATAGCTATCATTTACTCAATACTCATATCTAGCATCCTACAGTGCCATGTATTTTGTCATTTACTTAATACTCATAGCTAACATCTTACAGTACCATGTATTTTAAGGCACTGGAACATGCCAAATGTTTGAGTCACAGTTTGGGAAGGCAACACCTAGCTAAAAGTTTTGCAAACATTTTTGGACAATCGTGAATCCCCCTAAATAAATATAACTTGTGTGAAATGGTGTTACCGTTGAGTATTTTAGTTGAGGAGCTGTGTGTGCGTGTGTGTGTGTGGGGGGGGGGACACTATCCTAACCATTTACACAGGGTTATTTTTTCAAACTTTAAGTGGTTCAGTAAGTGATTCCATGAACTGTTTCTGGTGCCTGTTTTTCGGCAATCTGTATAGAACTTATCTTAAGAACTCACATAGGGAATTGACCCTAGTTTCCCCTGCCTCACTACATCACACCCTGAATGTCCAGTCCGTGTTCAATTCTACTTCTGCACCTGCCTTTCTTCCTGCATTCTTGATGTCTGGATTGGCAGTAACCTCAATCACTTAGGTTCCAATGTTCTTAAATAGTTACTTTCACCCTTAGTACCTTGCGCATTCTTCTGTCCTTGTCTATTGTAAACACTTAATCTGCTGTAGGTTACAGAAACCTTTGTGAGGACCCTAAGGGGCCCAAATGTTATAATCTTTAGCTGACAGCTTGATCACCTGCTACATGCAGATGTGTTACACAACAGTGCAATGCCACTTCACTTGAAACCATATTTAGCCCTAGTTGCTAGATGATGTGTTTTCCCCCAGGCTGCTTTATTATACACACAGACCACTGATGATTTTTTTAGTTGAGGTTCTGCACTTGGCAAGTTACAATAATATGGACTATCTTGTGCAGTTGCCCCCCCTTTTTATGACTTTTTGATTTCTCTACACTTGAACATCAGGTCCTCCCAGTGTTTCTCCTCATAGACCAGGTCTAAAGTACTCAACTTCCCTGACACAGCCTACCTTTGACTATATTCTAAGCTTTTGAGGAGTTTGAGGCATCCTAGGGTAGCATTGTTTTCTCCCAAGCGAGTGTTTTTCCATTAAGACCTAACTTCTCTCTCTGTAGATGCATATATGTCCAGGGGATTGGCATGCAATTACAATGTGGCATATTGCCTGCATCTTCATATGCAAGTCAGTCCTAGCCCTACTCCACTTTGCAGTCAACTCACCCCACCCATCTCCAGTCCCTACCAAGGATCAGCAGCAAAGGTGTGCCCACCTTTCAGTGGTTCAGCTCTTTCAGTGCTTCAGCTATTAATTGAACTTGGGCTGTCTAGGTCATAGTCAAAGCTTTATCATTCTGTGCCACATGGCTGAGATATCTGTCATTTAGACGTGAAGATTTAGTGATAGTCAGCAGCCTAATGTACACCACATTTGTGAGAATAAGGGGAGATGCCTCTACCTAAACAGTAGGGCCATGTCCCATTTGGGACAGCCCTGTTAACAGGAATGAAGGGAAGGATTATTTATTCCTTTAAGAGATAAACTCATTCACTCAACAACAGGTATAATATATTTCTTGAGCCTTTGTGACTAATTAATTAAATCACGATTTGTATCTTACCAAACCTATTCTACAATAAATATTCTGTAAAGGTTTGTTGTGGCATACACACTGCATCAACTAATTCTAATGTAAGGTAGTGTCATTTATGCCAAACATAACACCCTCAGATGTAAGAGCACCAGTATGTGTGTATAGTACCTGTAAGGCTATGGGCTAAGTCACTGATGTGTGTAATACCTGTAAGGTTGTGGGCTATGTCACTAACCTGTAAGGCTGAGGGCTATGCCACTGATGTGTAGAGTACCTGTAAGGCTGAAGGCTATGTCACTGATGTGTACAGTGTCTGTAAGGATGTGGAGTACGTTACTGATGTGTATAGTACCTGTAAGGTTGTAGGCTATGTCACTGATGTGTGTAGTACCTGTAAAGTTGTGGGCTGTGTCACTGATGTGTGTAGTACCTGTAAGGTTGTGGGCTATGTCACTGATGTGTGTAGTACCTGTAAGGTTGTGGGCTATGTTACTGATGTGTATAGTACTTGTAAGGTTGTGGGCTATGTCACTGATGTGTAGACTACCTGTAAGGCTGAGGGCTGCATCACTGATGTGAATAGTACCTGAAAGGCTTTGTCACTGATGTGTATATTACCTGGTTATGTCACTGATGTATATAGTACCTGTAAGGCTAAGAGCTACATCACTGATGTGTACTATACCTGTAAGGTTGTGGGCTATGTCACTGATGTGTGTAGTACCTGTAAAGCTGTGGGCTATGTCACTGATGTGTAGAGTACCTGTAAGGCTGAAGGCTATGTCACTGATGTGTACAGTGTCTGTAAGGATGTGGAGTACGTTACTGATGTGTATAGTACCTGTAAGGTTGTAGGCTATATCACTGATGTGTGTAGTACCTGTAAAGTTGTAGGCTGTGTCACTGATGTGTGTAGTATCTGTAAGGTTGTGGGCTATGTCACTGATGTGTGTAGTACCTGTAAGGTTGTGGGCTATGTTACTGATGTGTATAGTACTTGTAAGGTTGTGGGCTATGTCACTGATGTGTAGAGTACCTGTAAGGCTGAGGGCTGCGCCACTGATGTGAATAGTACCTGAAAGGCTTTGTCACTGATGTGTATATTACCTGTAAGGCAGTGGGTTATGTCACTGATGTGTATAGTACCTGTAAGGCTGTGGGGTGTGTCACTGATGTGTATAGTACCTGTAAGGCTGTGGGGCGTGTCACTGATGTGTATAGTACCTGTAAGGCTGTGGGGTGTGTCACTGATGTGAATAGTACCTGTAAGGCAGTGGGTTATGTCACTGATGTGTATAGTACCTGTAAGGCTGTGCCCTGTGTCACTGATATGTGGAGTACCTGTAAAGCTGTGGGCTGCATCAGTGATGTGTATAGTACCTGTAAGGCTGTGGGGTGTGTCACTGATGTGTAGAGTACCTGTGAGGCAGTGCCCTATGTCACTGATGTGTAGAGTACCTGTAAGGCAGTGGGCTGTGTCGCTGATGTGTTTTATACCTGTAGGGCTGTGAGATATGTCACTGATGTGTATAGCACCTGTAAGGCTGTGGGCTACATCACTGAAGTGTATAGTACCTGTAAGGCTATGGGCAATGTCACTGATGTGTGGAGTACCTATAAGGCTGTTGGCTATGTCACTGACGTGTATAGTACCTGTAAGGCTGTGGACTACACTACTGATGTGTATAGTGGGCTATGTAACAAAGTCATCTTTCTTATGACCATGACTTAGGCTTCTTTATGTTAAGAGGCTTCAGTTAGCACTTTTTTGTCATATGGTGAACAAACCCCCAAAATCTTCCATTCAGGGAATTTTGCTCCTGCTTCATAGGTTCATATGTAAATACTAGGCAATCAGTCTAAAACTATTACACACCTAGCCAATAGCGAGAATCAAACCCTCCGGCTTGTGTCTGTGAGATAAACTAACTCCAAGGCTGAAAAGACCTTGATGCAAGTTAATAATGTTGTTGTCAGTGCATTCACTTAAATGGGCTAGTTGAATTGTGGCTTAAAGAAAGACGACTCATATATGTAAAAAAATACTTCCTGTCATCATGGAGAATAAGTTGCTTCCATCTGTGTTACTGTCTTATGTCTAGTCAGTGGAAACATTTATGAAAATATAAAAATTAAATAAAGGGTAGTTCACCTTTAAAACTGTACTAATAAAACAAAAAATAGAAGTTCACATTTCAGCTTAATAAATAAAAACACCAGCATTGATAATAAACTTTATGATATTCTTAGTGTGACACACGCTGGTTTGTGTATATATTTCCCCTGAAAGCTGTGAAACTGAAGATTGTTATCATGTACTAATCAGCTGTCGGTGCTGATGCCCACTGTGCAGTGAAGGAGAAATGTTTATATTGATTAGTGCAGTCTGTTTCCACTCCATATCTGAGCCAAACTCTTCAACATTAAATGTCACAGTGCACGTTATTGTTGCCCTAATAAATTGAACAAAGCAAAAAAAAATCACAGTTTTTTATACTGATTTGCCCTGCTCAGTCATTCATAATAATATAGTAACCGAGTAATTTAACTATATGAGTTCAATCAATCATTCTTTCCTAATGTAAAGGTAATGATAAATTTAAGTAAGCACTTCGTATGCAATGGAGTCCTGTGGCAGCGACAGGTGACAAACATGATGACATGGAGACTTTCTCTAATATACTGTTGCAAGCTAAAACTAATGATTTCAGATAAATGAGCTCTAACATGTTAGTAAGGGTTGATGTCGCAAATGGATGTTGTGTCTGTGGAAGGAAATGGCACTTCTTTCCAAAGGTCATTAAGAAAATGGCAGATGATTTATCACTGCTTTGCTTTTGCTTCTGAAAATGTTAAGTAATCGAAGCAGTAACATATTGTCAAGATGCTCAGATGTCACAAAATTACACCATTGTTCTCACAAAGCATATAAGTCAGAGCTTGTCTTAACATTCTCAGACATTGCAGCAGTTAATATGCTATGTTAGTGAAAAACAGGGATACAAGTAAACTTCAGTTATGCCAGAAATGCTATGCTATAATATGCCAAATTATTCACTTCAGAATTTATAATGTTTCTACTAAACTTGGCACCCATGTGAGTTTCTAGAGCATTTACACTCAAGCCAAGTCCTGATTAATAAAATAACAAAGTCATAATGTATTAGAAATTCAAAGGGTGATTGAAAACCTTGGCTCTGGATGATTGTCACTGTTGAAGTGACACCCTGACCCCATGTGAAACAATGGGAAAAGGGGTTGTGGAGGGATGAATGGATTGAAACAAAACATAAACTTATACTTGGTTGAACTAATTATTAGCAGAAGATATTATTAATTAATAGTTTCTAATATTGCTTATAGGTTAGGGGCAGGTCTCCAAATCATTTATGTAGCAGTATATTCATTCACCTTTTTAGTGAATTGTTATTCTTACAAGCTTTTTAGCCTCAACCTGGGCCATAAGGATAAGTGCAAATGCCAGAAAACAAATAAAAACGCCAAACCACAGCAACGACCCAAGCTTAATATAAGTTATAAACACTTTAATTCTAAAATAGACAAAGGATAAGCACTTTCATCATAAATGACTTTATTGGGTAAATAAACTCATTGATTAAAATGTTTAAATACCCAAAATATGATCACATGATCAATGAGCCCCATTCCCTAATGCACACAACCACATATTAAATAAACATGAATCTGCACTTGAAAATCATAAAAATGTGACAAAGCATATTTAAACTATTTATTAATTATACTCCTAAATGTATGTATATTATTAAAAGCAAAACCAACAAAATTATTACAATAAATACATAACTATTTTATTTCTTAAGCAGCATTTAAAATAATGACTTTTCCTATTCATCATTAAATCATGGTTAAACCAATCAGCAAGCTAAAGCCATAATTTTTAACAGGCTGATAAAGGAAGTGTGTTTGTTTAGTCCTGGCCAATTGCAGGCATTACATTTCAGCTGCCATTATAATTCCTGCCTTTCCAGTATTAATGGCCACGGACCAATCCTTCTATTCTTTTTAGTTTGTTCAACCACTATAAATTTAAATCTATGGAAAAACTTCTTATCTGTTTAAACAAAGCATCAGGTGCTTTTTATTTCTTAATATCATAAATGTGCTCATATATAACTTGATTGCAGTTTTCCTGATATAAAATGCAGGGCATAGTTCGCACAATGCAGCACAAACCACACCCCCACTTACACAGTAAAGCTTGCCATATATAGAAAGGTTATAATTACTGATTCTAAAGTTTTTGCCAGTCTTGATGTAACTACAGTATTTACAGCACCCACACTTAAACATATGGCATTGCCCACACTGTTCCTTAATTTTTACATTTTCAAAAAGTTTTTAAAAGAAGTACCCTTCCTATATACTATGTGGGGCTTCCCTCGTAATTTTCCCCTTAGTGTTATTATCTTCATTAAGTATGGCCCAATTTTTATTAAGACTGCACCTGATCATGTCACTATCCATACTAAAGGTTGTAATCAATGAGCTGCAACATTTTTTTTACTAATGTTTACATTTAGATGTACCTTTCCCTTTACTTCATTGCTCAAGATCAGGGTAAAGTGTCTAGAATTTATTTCATTACTAACTTCCCTCATTAACTCATCTGTCATATCTCTCAGGTAACCCCTTCTTGTGAACATCTTTTAAATTATTACATTCTTCCCTAAAATGTTCATTGGTGTAACCATTACCACTTGTTTCTGGGGAGCGGGATAGGCACTAGAAAAGTAGAGGAAGCAGTTAGAATATGTGGGGTTTATATGGATGCATGAAATGCCTGTTGATTATAATGTTGTTGTTGTTGCCTTTTGGCTTTTCCCGGTTAGGGGTCGCCACAGCGGAACTCCGGTCCGCTAATGATTGGCAGTAGATTTTCACGAACGCCGAGGTGCCAGCTCGACGTTCAACCTTCAACAAAGGCATGCCCATTTACGCATGTCTTTCGAATGCCCACCCCACCGCGGGGAGGACATACAGACTCCACACAGAAGGCACTCCCCGCACTCCAGCTGAGAATTGAACGGGAGAACCTCTTGCTGTGAGGCAACAATCCTTTACAAAAAAAATCGAGCTAGGCTATTCTGTCTCTTGAGTTCATATGTGAACTCTAAGAATGAAGTGTTATTATTAATGTACCCTAGAAAACCATCTATTTTAGCCATATTATTGTTCCAGATGATAAATATATCATTCAGAATGCGCAAATATAGGTGCCGTCAGTCTTTATATTGTGCAGGAAACAAAAAGTTGCATTCCCATTGCACCATAACTTCTTCTTATTCTTTTGGCTTTTCCCGGTTAGGAGTCACCACAGCGGATCACCTGTCCGCTCATGATTGGCAGTGGAGTTTTATTGTGTCAAGTTGCAAGCCCGGCACCTAACCTTCCATAGAAGGCACACGCATGCACTCACACCTAGAGCCAATTTAGAGTGTCCAATCCACCTACAGCATGTCTGTGGGATGTGGCAGGAAACCGGAGCACCTGGAGGAAACCCACACGACTGCGGGGAGGACATGCAGACACCACACAGAAGGTACCCCAGCCAAGGATCGAACCGGAGAACCTCTTGCTGTGAGGCAGCAACGCTAACTACTACCCCACCATGACTGCCCTCCCACTGTACCATAACCATATTTGCAAATAGGAAGCCACAGGGGAGCCCATGGCCACCCCCTTCTTTTTTAGGTAATATTGGCCTTCATATATTCAAAAATTGTTATTTAAAACTAATTCAATTAATTCCTCATATAAGATGATATATTCCTGTGCCACCTCTCCCTGTAGGAGGAAGTCACAGAACCATTGTGCCCTTAAATCATGGTAAATTATAGTATATAAGTCTCTCACATTGATGGTAATTAGTAATGTCATTCTCATCAAATTCAAGATTATTTATCCTTTCTAAAAATACCAGGAATCCTTGCACACATGTTTTTCCTTCTGTAATAAAATGAGTTTAACACATGCCAATGTGATGGAACCATGACCATCCACAATAGTCCGCAAAGGTGGATTATTGACATCCTTATGGATTTTCGGCACACCGAAAGTCATGGATACAATGGGGGAAGTCATATTGAGAGATGTGTACGTTGTTGCATGATATTCTGCTGCGTATGACAGATTGGTATTTTATGTTAATGGTACAGTTTCTACATATGATTTAGTTATTTTACATTGGTAACACAAAAAGTAATGCATGATTGCTTGGACACAGTGTGCATGTGAGTGTGTGTATATGTATGTTTGTGTAATGTGTGTAATGGTTTTGTTATTTTAGCCAGTGTTGACTCATATTGTTCAGTCCAACAACAACAGATTAAGAGAATCTAATTTCACAGAATCGTATCACTTCCTTTTGTCTACTACTAGCTGCCCAAGGCCTATGTCTTGTAGGGTGCTAGGAACGATATTCCTTTTACAATGATTGCATTTAAAAAGACACTATCACCTACCTTTCCTTGGCCATTGAACATATATTTCCATGAAAGGTGGTAAATTACAATAAATTAGTTTAATGAACTGGACTTCCTTCTAAGCGATTTAAAGTCTGAATAAGCTCTTCATGACTTTCTTGCAGTCCTAGCACATGTAGTGTGTTCCGCTATTGTTATCGGGAGAGCAGAATTCTCATAAATTAGTCAGGCACTAATGCAAAGACTGCAATCATATGCAGGCTGCTGTCACGTGACCATGACTCATGTCCATGATTCTGCGGTAATATTTAGTGTAAATGAAGTCTGTCCTCACTAGATAGCGTATCGGTTCACATAGCAACATATCAAGGAGTATTAAATCTGTAATTTTAGTCAGTACTTTCTTGCTGCCCATTTGCACGGGTAGTGAGAGGACTGCATGCCAGCATATATGCTTTGAAGAGAAGAGACAGACTGTGGTGATGAGTGCTGATGTTTTGGTTTTGTTATGCCGAGTAGACTCCAGGCCACAATAGTTGATTCTTTCACTGATATCGGTGAAAATCTGGCAGTATTAGTTTAGACAGTTAAAATGATGTGGTTGTGCATGCTAAACTAACATGCCTTTATTTCATGTTGGTGCATTTATTTTAAAGTCATTTCACCCAGTAAATAAAAATAACTCATAATCTCTGACACTGGAAATAATTTTTACAGGTCTTTAGAACATTGATAACCAGTAGGTGATGGTTGAAACTAGACCTGCTGCCCTTGTTATAAGTTGGAACGTAATGTATATTGGAGGCTAGATGTTGTGTTAATCCTGAAGCAACAACATTCATATATTAGTAGTGATAAGAAGGGATTTCGTAAATATCTGGACTGGATCACACTAGTTTTAATTTTTGGACGTTTAAGTGGTAGGGCTCATCACCCAGCTGTGTGAACTCTAGATTGTTGTTACTGTTGATGTGACTCCTGACCCCATTTGCAAAAATAGGAAAAAGGGGGGGGGTCATGAATGAATGAGTGGACATTGTTTTGAATCATGTCAAGAATGCTGGCATAAATGGTCTGTAAAATCATGCATTTATTTTAGTGAGAATTTGTTACAGTATTTTTTGCTGTGACTTTTGCATCTTTTTCAATACAATTTGAACCTGTAGTTTTGTGATGATAGATTCATTAGGCATTCTATCCTGCTCCCACTGTGACCTCCTACTGAGCAGCTAAACACCCCGTGCTTCTATAAAACCTTCCTACCTATAGTAGTTATATAGTTCTTTCCTCAACATGCCATAGTGTTCTCAGTGCAGACCCCCAACTCTTCTTCCCACATATGTCATGCCACCTGACTGCTATGTACATGCGTGCAAAGCAATGCATGACTGTGTGACTGATGAGATACAATAAAAAAATTGTTCAAAATATGTAAAAGCAATGACAAATGTAAAATATGTCACAGCTTCAGAACAACAACAAATACAGCATTTGCATACTGTGATCTAAATCTAATAAAAATCACAACAGCAACAATGTTTGTGATTTACATGTAGCATATTAAAGTTTTCTACTGGCAGTACTTCCTCTGCCATTCTAAGACTACCATCTTTCATTTTGCATGTATTTCCTTTCCATGGATAGTCTTTCTGTATTCAAATCCCTTGACTGCCCTGTCATTTCTAGTAACCTGCAAGGTCTCCCTTTTCTCCATACCAGATGGTATGCTGTGGTGCATTGATTTTTTTCCCATTATACTAGAACATTATGCCTTTTTTGACCCTGCCCCATTTATGAAATATGCACCATGGCATGTCTGCATCCCAGCTGTGTCTCTTATCTGTACCAGGTATCTGTAACTGCTACAGTGATAAGACATTGTTCTTCATCATCACTAGTTAAGGTATCTGTTTGCTCAGTCTCTGGGTAGAACTGCTCATTACAGTCAATTTTATGTTAGCTTGCCCTCTTTCATCTTATTTATGTAAGTAATATTTAGCTCTCCCCCCATTAACCATGTTTTGTATTTGTTTCCATTGTTGGAGTTTACTTTGCAGCCTCTCTGAATGGATGAATGCAATTTCCTGCATGCTTTAATTTTTTTTTATTGCTGGGTTAATTGTATGTTTTTTTAATAAAATGTTCTAAAGTAGTTGCCAAGGATTCTGCTGTCTTAATGGATGCCATTACAGGCTTCTGTCCCTCCAAATGAAGCTGAAGCTGGATTTACCAGTGTCCTGGACTCTATACCACTTTTTCAACCATTTATTAAATCGTTCATCCTATGATATACAATAAATTATCATTATGCACACCAAGTACAGGCATCACTTCTGTATACTACTTAACTGATACTCTCCCCAGCTTTGTCAAATCTCTTCTGTGCTGATGTTAGCCCTTTCACAGCTATTTTTCTGCATGGATAATGACATAAATCTTCTTTCCTTTTTTTAGTTTCTCCAAGTGTTTTGGGTTTCTAATACCATAACCGGAATGGACCCCATTCCCAAGTCAAAGTATGATTAATGTTCATGAAATTAGTATTGTTTCAGACTTGGATGTTAGCCATAAGTGCACCTGCAATGTGCCTAGTAAAGACTCCTTCTGCAGTTCATATGGAGTTACCTCTATCTGTAACATATCTAAGTATGATTGCAAATTCTTTTTTATAAGACCCCGTTGTTCCTACTACTGCTGGAATTGTCTGGATATCCTTCTTCCACATTGCCCTCATTTCTGCCTACAAATCCTGGTATTTTATGACTTTATGTCTCTGTACATAAGACACTGTATCAGTGGGTGTAGCAGTTCCAATGATCAGTGCTACTTTTGTCTTTTTTTTCCATGAACTTCTATATGTAGTTTTGTTGCATCTACTTTTTGAACTGTTTGTAATTGGTGATCCCATGCGACATAAACTTCAGCATTTTCTACAATGCTTTGTGGCTAATGTTTCCAGTGTTTTTCAGCTACTTCAATATTATAATGTTTGCACAATCCCCAATGCAACAGTCTTACAACATTATTATGCCTTTCAGTATACAGTCCTTCTGCCATTAGTATATCACAACCAGCAACAAGATGTGCAACTGTTTCCAATTCTGTTTTACAAAACCTACATTTGTCTGTTTCTCAACCATGTTCAATGGACTTTGTAAACTACCGTGTACATATTTCACTATCTTGGTCTGCCAATATTAACCTTTTGTCTTTTAGTTTAAATTCAACTCTCATTAATCATTCATTCATTTGATCCTGATCAACATGAGTTTGTTCCAACAGTTTTCTATACTTGCAACTATATTCAGTAAACTCTCAGTTAACTCGAACTCAAGCAACCAGCACAAAATTATTGAAGAAATACAGTACAATTTTCATGTGTTGCACTTTCTGTTTTCCCCCCACAGAAACATAACATATGTTTTTAGAGTTTTAGAGTTTTAAAAAGGAAGATAGGAATAAATTCCCTCTCACCCCAACCTGAGAACAAGTCAAACCAAACAAGTAGTATAGGGTACTGTATTAGTCAGGCCTATTTTTAATAGCAACTCTCAAGCAACCAGAAAATACAGTTATCCAACATCTACCAATCCCCAGAGGTGCCAGTTAACTAACAGTTTACTGTTTATGTATTTTCCACATTTCTTACCTTCTCATCTGATCCTTCACCGTATGTTCTTTCCTTTGTTTTTTGGCACATTCAGTTGCTGCCTGATTTTTATCTGCTTCTGGACTATGTTTAAGTCTTGTGAGGTCAGCAGATATTTATGCAGTCTCACAATTGCAGATCTATACATGTAATCAATTTTGAGCCCCATACCGCCTTCAAAATGGGGAATATATATATATATATATATATATATATATATATATATATATATATATATATATATGTACACACGTATACACAGAGAGAGTGAGTGAGTGTGATTCTTGGTATGCAGTGATTTTCATGAATCATTTGATGAGCATGAAGCATTCTTCTTGTTTTCCTGTCCAACCCATCCAACACCTTTTGGGGCCAGTCAGTCACTCAAAACTGTAAGTTAGGACAGGAAGAACAAATTGGATTACAGCTTGGACTTTGTTCCTAGATGTCATTGCTGTTTTCAGTATTAATTTAAGTTCTATTCGCATTTGTTCATGTTTTATTGTTGATCCTTCATCAATTTCCAAATATTTATACACTCCCTCTTGCTCAAGTTCTTTTCTATCACATTCCTGTCCCAAACTAATGTTTTCTTGGTGCTACAGCTTTCCTGATTTAAAGGTTGTTTTACACATTTATCAAGACCAAATGACATTCTTATATCATCTGAAGAAGTTTTAACCACTCACAGTTGTGCTTTCAGTTCCTCATTTGATGAACTATACAGTTTTAAATCATCTAAAAAAAAGTCAATGAGAAGCCTTTACACTTTGTTATTTTCTGGGAACCAAACTGTAACCATGACCTAATCTGTTAAGTAGACAGCTTAATGGTTAAGGGCAAGACAGAAGAGCAGTGGTAACAGAGAGTCACCCTGGAATATCCTCCTTTGAATTTTTATCCCTGGAATAATAATTTGTCCATTATCATGGTTTAACTGCAGAATGGTTTGCCACTCTTTCATGGTCACTGTAATGTAATTGATCAGTGTAGGGTGTATCTTATACATTTTAAGCACCCTTTTATCCATGAATGTGGGATACTCTCAAATGCTTTTTTGTAGTCAACCCATGCCATACTTAAGATTCGTCCCCTTTTTATAGTTCTCCACTATGACTTTATTCAACTACATATGATCCTTTGTTCCATATGACTTTCTTTTGTTACCCTTTTGTTCTATTGCCATTATTGAGTTTTGTTTTAAATGAATAGAAACTCTGTCGGCATCATTTCCAGTGTCTAGTTTATAAGTTATCAGAAGGCAAGTTATTGGTCTACAGTTTTAGGACAGCTTGCAGGTTCACTCTTAAATAGGAGCATTGTTTTTCCTGTTGTTAACCAGGCTGATGTCTGTTCAGGGTGCACATATAAATAGTTCTTACTCATGGCTAAATCGATATGCAAAGATGTCAATACATTTAGCCAGAAGTTAGGTACTGCATCTGGGGCTGGGGTTTCCCATTTAGGAGCTTTTCTTAACTTTGTTTCAATCTCTTTGGCCGTTACTTCATCCCATTTCATATCCTGTACATTTGAACTTCCTATTCTTTCTTCTTTCTTTTACTTCTTCTATCCATTCAGCATCTTTGTTATGTTCCACAGGATCTTCCTCGATATTTCTACAAAATGTATCTATTTCTTATTTTTTGTGGTGTTTCGATTCTGTTTGCATTGTTTCCCATTTCTCTATAAAACTTTTTTGGTTCATTAATAAATTGCTTATTTTGTACTTTTCCTTTATATTTATGTGCATATCTTCTAAGTTTTTCAGCCTCTGCTGATATTTTTAGTTTATTATTTGCGAAAGTGGACGATAAATCTTGATCTTTTTTGATATTGAGCATTGCTTTTTATCACGTCTAATTTTCTGCATATTTTTGTTGGTCTGTTTCCTCTTCTATACTCTTCTAACAGTGACACTTTTTGTCTTAATTGCTTTATAGTTTTCTCTATTTGATACGTCCAGGATGGCATTTGATTTCTCCCCTTCCTTTCCCTTACTACCCCTTTTTCTTGTGGTAAGACTTTATCTATAATTAATTTAGTTGCACAGTAATGTATTCTGTTTAGTTCTGTTATATAACAAGAATCTGTATGGCCAGTCCTAATTCCTGTGATCATTTGTTTTCCAACGTTTTGAGTTTTATTGACTTTCTGTCGTCTGTTTCTTTCATTGATTTTAATATGTCTGTCCATCTGTAGTAAATCAAGCAACTCTTGTCACAGATCATTTTCTTCTAAACTGAGGGCACATTCTTTGTACTCCATTTCCTGTGGGCTTTCTATAGAAAGTTCTGGAGCATCTTCCTGTGCCACATTCTCTTCAGTTTCATCCTGTGTCAGCCGTTGCTCTTTCATATGGGAACTCACTGGCATATCACTCCACAACATTGACTGTGTCAGAGTTGCCACCGTTTCCTGTTCCTTCCCTCACTTTGCAACTTCATCTGAACATTTGTACTGATTTCCTGTGGCTCCAAAGCATCTTCATATGATAACTGATCAGATGTTTCCTATTCCACTGGTTTCTCCTTAATTTGGGGATCCATTGCTCTGTCCTGCTGTGATGTTATCTGATTTAGATTTTCTACACTAAATCCTTCACTTCACAGGTAATCCATAACGTCGGTTTCTATCTTTTTAACATCTCCCTTATTATCCTCTTTTCCTCTTTGTTTTCTTATTTTTTGTATTGTAAAATTTTCCATGTCTGGATGCCTTTGCCTCCACTGGGTGCTTTTTTATCCTGGGTCTTGTGCACCCAGCTGTCTTTTTTATTTTTATCCTACTTCTGTCCGTGATGTAAGATTATGAAGTACAGTCTATATATCAGTGTCAGCTTGGTGAGATTTTGTGAAAAACAGGGTCCACCTCATGAAGGTACTCACCAAGACTTGAGGATGAATTCAGCTCTGTCAACACTACTCTCCTTTGCTTGCTGACTTGTCATCTCTCCATTCGGACCCCATCTTTCTTGTGCAACTGTTCCTGAAATCCTGCAATCTCACTCCCTTTCTCTCATATCTATCCCAGAAGGCTTTTGACTGAATGTTCAAAGTATCAAACATTGCTTTTGTGGCTTAAGAGATTGAATTCACTTAGTGACAGCTTTTATGTATGTGAGATCATAGTACAGTGAAGAGTTGGAATTTGCCCTTTTTGCTCAATCTCTGAGTTTATATATTTATATGTGTATTTTGATTTGCAAGGGGAAGGGCATGCATGGGGCTTCAGCCCCTTCATGAAATAGTTTTTAGTTCTTTTTTCATTATTTTATGATTTAATCTTTTTAGATCAGTTTTATTTGAACATCTGAGTGTTCAATATTTCATTAAGTAATCATCAGAACATACATACTTTACCTCACTGACCCCTCCCATAACTAGCTATCCTTCCTTGGGGTGCTGACACTCTGCTGTACCTCCTTCCTTGTGGGGTATGAACACTTTGCTGTAATACTCATCTATAAAGGTTGTGAGTACCATTCCTTAATCCCCAGTGGTTATATATACATAAGTAACATGGCTCAGCTATGCCAGAACATCCTAAGTACAGTAGACTGATATATTTGTGCATACATTTCTGTTTCCCTATTGTCATTTTAGTTTTTACCACATTTGAAGATGCAAGTCTCTGAATGGGAAGAATGAGTTTTTCAAGTCTCTGCTTTAAAATTTGCTTTTTTCATCTGTCTCCTGTTTCATGTTAAGGTCAACATGCCCCCCTTTATAGTTCAGCACCATAGCCGCATGTACCTTGTACACCTAGTATCCCTGTGTATACTGTTTTATGTTTCAGTCAGAGGCACGCTCAGGAAAATATCAGCTGTCCAGAAAAATTCTATTGATTCCTTGCTAATGATCATGACTGACACATTGGACTACCAAGAGGAAAACCTTTGGAGTATTTAGCATTTGGTCTGAGAATTGCTTTTCAAAAATATTGTAGTTTGAATGATTCCAGAGTGCCAGCATTTTAAGTGCCCATCTATTCTCCATTGGCAAATCAGATTTGCAGTGCAACCCACGTGGTAGTGTCACAAAATATTCAGGGTGCTAAGGATTACCAACACATTATCACATTTGTTAGCCATCTTGAATTCATAGCAACATAAAATAATAAAAAAAAAACAAAAAACAAGTCAGAAATAAAAAAATAAATAGTTATATCAGGGTCCAGGGACTGCGAATCTGTGCCAGATCTGCAGTTGAAGAGACATGTTTCATTAATGTGATGGGCAGAGGCCTTTTAGTCTTAAAAAAACACAAGACACATGCAGAAATCATGTTTCAGTATTAAGTCTTAACTTACAAACCTCAGAGCCCCCTGGTTGTCACATGACTCACCTCCCAGACTTTCTGCCATCTTAAAGGTATATTGCTTCACATGCCAAGAATGTGGTACTCACCTAGAGGGAATAATTTTTTATAAGGATTATTAGATATATTTTTAAGATACAAAACTAAAAAAAAAAGCTTTAATGAATGTTTTCACATCTTACCGATGCTTTTCACTATCTTAAATCAAATAGCTATGTTTTGTCAATATTTGTTAACTGAACAAAAGATTAATTTAAAAAGTAAATAAAGTATTTCTGAAAGGCAGCAGGCCCCATCCCTGAAACTTCAGCCTTCATACCCTCCATTCTGTTATATACTAACTTGATGGTTACACAACAGTAGAGAAAAGTAAAAAAGTCTAACACAGCCCAACAGTTTCACACAGGCAGTAAGACCATTCAGAGTAATTAAAGTCTATTAGTTATCACTGCTGTTTGACTAAACAAACGTAGTGCATGGAGCATGGTGATTATGTTCTGATATCTGGAAAAAAACAAATTAAACACTTATATAGAGCAAGACTCCATCTTAACGAATGTTATGCTCCCCCAGCTTCAGTTGTTAAGATTGGGTATCGTGCTAGGCAGTTAGTCTGCCAGTACTAACCAGCAAATGGCAGTGGCAGCATTGAAAACAAATCTGTTAGCACTTGCTGTCTGTGCCGGTAAGGTATCCCTTGGCACTGTCTTTCTGACAGAGCTTGTTAAGTACTTTACTGCTTTGAATGCCGGCAAAACACTTAGCGATTATTTTTCCTGTAACTGATAGTACATGGAGCAAACAAAACTCCATGCACTACAAAGAATAACCCTTTATTATGTGTTCTTGTCATGGATACCAGGATCCACCTCTCAAGCTTTTCTCTTGAGGTGAATTTCTTGCATCTATACCTCAAATGCATAATACATTGGTTAGGATAAGAGACCCAGTCATAATTGTTTATGATCTAATCATAATTGCTAAGACAGTTGACTGAGTATAGAACAGCTGTCCCAGACAATCTATTCCAGGAAAAAACACTCAGACTCTTAAATAGTATAAATTGTAGCCACAGTTTTAGACACAGTTCTACACTGAAGTTACTTGAAAATGCAGGCTCAAGTTTTTCAGAATTGTCATGTATTTTGTTAAGAAAATATAGCATGCCAGTCTGTGCTACAATTAGTGTATCTAAAATGTGTAGAACTTTTATTGGCTTATACTGGAGGTTACTGTAAAAATACTAGCTGTATCACAGAATTGGATGTGCACCAGCTAGATTGATCAGTTCTGGAACTAGCATGTCATGTTTTGATTAAATGTGTTTGCAAGTATTAAGGTGGCAGATGTCTGCATGGTGTTAATACATACCAGATCATGTAGTAAGTACCAGTAAATATGTTTTATCATCTCAGAAAGGGTGCAAATATGACTGTGAGTTCAGAAAATGCTTACTAAACACAGTGGATTACTAAGCTTTGCTTCTTAAAGTGTTATTTTCAGAGTTAAGACATACATCGTGGTATTTAGTGAGTCAAGTGCAGAGATGCATTTTTATGCTTGTCTATAGTTAGTATTTGGGCCATTTTTTAAAGGAGAACTGCATCAACAGACTCAAAAAACATGTTTATTTCATCATGGTTTGGTGTTTCTTACATTTTAACACCACTCTGAGACTATTTACAGGTTTTTAAATATTTTTATACGTAATTTCTGAGTCTGACCACATGGGGTCTGGCATCTTGAAGTAATTCTGATTGTTTAGTCTGCCTCTAGGTACCCCACAATGCAGTGCTCATTTGTAAAAAGTTACATCATGCAGGCCTGTTTCTTCCTAAAGCTCCTATCACTGCATTGATTTTGCATGCATACACTGCTGTCTTTCAGTCTGTTAGTTTTAAGTAACACTTCATGCCGTTCAATGACTCCTTAAAACACAAACAGTGCAAATGCAACAGAACAGATTTTCAAAATGCTTTTTACTACTGCTTCTTTTTAGAATGGCTAAACTGCAGTCTTTTTTGAAGCCTGAATTGAACTACTTTGACTCATCTCCCATTCCCCCTTCACACCTAACTTCCCTAGCTGTCAAAGTGCTAAGGGTAATTTGAGCTGTTACCTGCTGTGACTGACAGCTCACAGCAGGAGACTTGACTCATGTCTTGTTTCCTTGTTCTATCCTTTACTTTCTGTATGGGTAGGGGAAGGACCAGGGAGCTGTGACATCACAGCATGAGTGGGTTTTTAGGACGGTCATGATAATGTCGGTCTGGGGAGGCAATTGGTAAGAAAACTACCTGTATTCAGTGGCCTTGATGACATCAATTAATTGGGAGACTTTTTCAGGCGAGATAAAAAAATTTTGAAAGTGAAACCACCACAGTCAAGTAAGGTACTGTTCTAGTGGAGAGAAACAGTCAATTTTAAATATTTTAAATGCTGTTGTTGTTTATTCATAGCAAGGACAATAAATAGGGAGAAAAACGACAGAGAACTAGAGCATTTAATAATAGAATCCCAAGATTTTTATTAAACCATGGTCAAAATATATTTAGCATTTACTACTACTTTGATATTACCTTGGGGTAATGTGTGTTGTGTCAACAGACTTTAATGGGGCACCTTTGCACATGGTGCACCCATTAAAGTCTACAGATGTAACACACGTTTTTTCCTACACTGATGCTACTAAGGTTAAAGTTTACTGTTTTCCCTCAGTGACATCAGTGCATGGAAATAGTATTTTTAAAAGTGTTTTTCTTGTTGAAATACAACAAGAAAATGTTTACTAATGTGTAAATGTGCTGTTCGACAGGTTTTACACCACATACTGTGATGCAAATGTAAAATTAGAAAACATTGAAAAATCACTTTAATATGGTAAAATACACTTTTCTCATGTTGAAGAGTTTCATTCCAAATCATGGCAAAATAATGTAAAGGATAAGTAGCATGTAGTAATTGTTAACATGATAAGGAGATGCTACGTGAGGTAAACATGAGAACAGTGCTGAAGAGATAATGTCCTTTTAACTGTACACTGCAAGGCATGCAGTCTAGGAGACCACTGAGTAACCATACCCCCAAGCACTGTCTGGTTACATAACTTGCTCAAGAACAGACTTTAGGTGAACAAAGCCTGAAGGAATGTAGTCCTGGTAATCATTTCTCTCCGATAACTCAGATGTTAGACCAGTATCTTTGTGTTTGAATTTTGGGTATGAGGCTCAGTGGCATAACTGACCAAGATAACTTTACTGTTCTTAGAAACATTAAATCTTTCAAGAGAAGAGAAATGAAAGATCCACTTGAAGATAATGGGATTTTAAAATGTTAATGAAGGCTGGCAGAAGATAATAACTTTTGCACAATCATAGTAAAAGTCCACTGTTTTATGTTTTGTGTCTTGTTGTGAATATATGGCCTTTTTGCTGCACTACATTTTTCATTAGCTAGTGTGTTGTGCTGGCACATTGTAAAGATTACTGACCAGTGTGCTTTTGTAGATATTATTTGCTTCTGATAACAGTGTTCCCATCTAATTTCTAACATGAATTATGCTAAATGTGTTCTGCTACGTTAGTAAGTGGATTTATATTGCTATTTACCATGAAACCCCCTCTATTTGCTGCAGAGGATCATACTGGAAGATGTTCTGCTATAACAACCTATTTTATCATGTGTGTAGTTCTTTAATGTTGTTTTGATTCACATTATCATATGAATATCTAGTTCTGGCTATATATCTGTACAGTACATTTATCTTATCTGTCTATATGTATTTGCATATGTATGTATGTATGAGTATGCTGTGGCATAGAGGTTATTTGATTTGTCAGAAATGCTGTTTTTATGTGGCATATGATATATGCCATATGCCACATTATGGTAAAAACTTGTGGTAGTATGCGTACACGTTATGATCGTAAATTCTTTAATAGCATAGTTTTATGTGATTCAACTGGAGAAATACTGTTAAAAGAAAGGCTAGAAGACTATTGTTAGGGACATTTGGCTTTCACGTAGTTTCTACTGGTAATCTCAAAATTCCTGTATTGGTGGATCTTGATCAGAAGAGGATGTGCAAATACCAGTAAAATCATTAAAAGACTTAATGGATCTGTCTAAAGAAGCCTAACTGTATTTACTCAAGGAATTCTAGAAGATTTACCGTGGATGTACTAAAAGAGTGCCAGGAGTATTACTGCAGATTTACTCAAGGAGTACTAGGAGCCTTACTGTCGATGCATTTAAGAAGTACCAGGAGCATAACTGTGGATGGACTTGAGGAGTACTAGGAGCATAACTGTGAATATATTTGAGGACTGCAAGGCAGCTGGATCAAGGCTCAGTACCAACCCTTTGAACTTTAATATATCTAGTGATTTTAAAGGTACATTAACAAAAATAAAAGTGAACTACAAGTAACCAGAAGAACATTAGACAGAAATGTGCTTGTTTTCTTTTGAGTTGCAAATGAAATTTGCTATGACTTTTGCACTGTAAATAAACTGTATGTGTATGTGTGTGTGTGTGTGTGTGTGTGTGTGTGTGTGTGTGTGTGTGTGTATATATATATATATATATATATATATATTTTTTTTTGTATGTGTATGTATATGTGTGCATATATAGAGTGTGTTTGTGTGTATATATGTGTGTGTATATATATATATATATATATATATATATATATATATATATATATATATATCTTTGTATGTGCATGTATATGTGTGTATTTAGAGTGTGTGTGTGTGTGTGTGTGTGTGTGTGTGTGTGTGTGTGTGTGTGTGTGTATACATATATATATATATATATATATATATGTATATACACATATATATATATATATATATATATATATATATATATATATATATACATATAATATATAAATATATATACGTGTGTGTATGAGTGTATATAAATATACACATATATATACACACATATATATATATATATATATATGTATATATATATTTATATATATATATATATATATATATATATATATATATATATATATATAGGGTCTATATTAGAACACTGAAGTTTCAGAACTTCGAATGTTCTAATATTGACACCTACTAACCGAAAATTGAAAACAGTGAATTTTTTACTAGGAAAAACATTTGCTGATCCAAAACACATAAACACAACACAAACACACCAATCAAACAGCAATCTACACACATAGACCTAAAATTTTACATCTAAACCTACACTAAACTGTACATACACCACTATCTACTCACTTACCTTAACCCAAACCCTAACCCTAAGGTCCGCCACTATCACACACACACCTCACCCGCGCCCTAACTCACCTATCCCACCCTAACCCTCACGTCCACACATTCACACACTTACCTGACCTGTGCCCTAACCCTAACTCACTTATCCCACCCTAACCCTCACGTCGACACAATCGGACACTTACCTGAACCCGACCGTAACTTTCCACCACAGAGCTGAAAATAGCGAAGCGACAGGAATGGACAACCAAATTCTTTCCCTAGGAAAGAATTTGGTTATCTTAATTTTCGCTATTTTCAACTTTCGGTTAGTAGGTGTCGATATTAGAACATTCAAAGTTCTGAAACTTCGATGTTCTACTATAGACCCTATATAAATATATATATATATATATATATATATATATATATATGTATATATACACATAGATAAAACAACATCAATAACTCTCCATACTTTGAGTTTCCAGGTAGTTTCCGAACGTGTGTGTGTAAGCGTTTTTTTGTTATTTTGTTCGACCTTACTTGGTTTCAATGGTAGTGTTTGGAAGATATGTATATATGTGTGTATGTATGTCTGTATATATATATATATATATATATATATATATATATATATATATATATATATATATATATATATAGATATAGATATATATGGGAGTGTGTGTATATATATATATATATATATATATATATATATATATATATATTTCTAAATTTCAAAGTTTTAAAACCTTGAATTTTTCATGGTTGAGATCATATGTGCTACATTCAATTATCAGTTAGTGTAGTGGGTTTATGCTGTTGATCCCAGTGCCAGTGGTGTATGCTTTATCCTTTTCCTGACATCAGTGTAAATTACCTTTTTGTTTTTGTTTTATATGTTATTGCCCTGTTATTCCTGATGTCTAGTGCTGGCATAGAGGACTAATATCCTCAGAGAGAGGAGGCAGAGTTTGAATAATTTTTAATGCCTTTAAGACATGCTGGATGAAGTATCCCGGGTGTCTTTTGGTCCATCCCAACACGTACCGTCTTTTTTCTGTTTAATATGGTCAGTTAAAGCACCCTGATAAAGATTTATCATTGGTGACTAGTCTTTCCCTGCCGCCCGACATCTTTGTGCCCCCAAGGCACAGGGTTATATATTATCCCTGGTGGTTAGAGTTCCTCCTTTGGCCCTAGGTGTCATTAAGGCATGAGATGAAAGAGTTAATCATGGTGTATATGGTTCCCACCATTGATGTTATGTTTAAGTGCTGTTAGGGTATAAGATGAAAGACTTTTCCCTGTTGTCTAGTGGTTCCACTTCCCCTAAGTTCCATCTAGGTATGATGTTCTGTAGTTATCCTGGTTTGTAGCATTCCCTCTGACCCAGTGTTGCAGGCTTTCCTCATTAGTCTAGGAGTGTGTGGAAGTGTTACAGCTACTCCAACAGACACACCAGATACACACACTCACACACACACACACACACACACACACACACACACACACACACACACACACACACACACACACACACAAACACACACCTACCCAATCATCTAACTAAACCCCCTACTGCAACCTCACATACACTAACAAATGCAATCCCTCCCCACACACACACACATATATACACATACACACACACACAGACACACACACACACACACACACACACACACACACACACGCACACATGTACACACACAGATACACACAAACACACACACAGATAGACACACACACACACACATACACACACACACACACACACACACACACACACACACACACACACACACACACACACACACACAAACACACACCTACCCTATCATCTAACTAAACCCCCTACTGCAACCTCACATACACTAACAAATGCAATCCCCCACACACACACACCCCTAACACTATCTATCCACTAAACTCAGTGGCATTTACCTGTATCCCGAAAGTTTGGCTATGTTCATTAACACTGTGGCAAGGAGTGACTGTGCTAATTTACACTGCTGAGCAGCTGTATTAATATCTTACTGCAAGCAGTTGGGAGGGAGAGTGCATGGCTAATTAGCATATACCTCTCCCGTGGAGTGCCTCATTAGCATTTAACATGGTCACAGACATAGCCCACCATAGTGCTGCACGTCTTCATGTCGCAGTGATGACTTTTTTTGCATTCGGCCCTAGGTGTGAATCAAGGCAATTGGCAGATAGCCAGGCCAGCCAGATTTTGTCCAACAATACAGCTAAGAACTGTGTTCAGATTTAAGCAGTGAATATAGACAGGCAGTTTACCTGTGTAAGTGAAGCATATTGTAATGACACTCAAGTTTAAGTAGGAAGCATCTTCATGCAAAGTCTGAGACGAAAACGATACACTGAAATTGCTAAGGATTATACCAAAATAGAAATGCTAAGTTGGGCCAGGTGCAGAAGTTATAAATCAGCAAATAATTAATGGACAGTCAGGAATTTAGACTTCTTGTACATACATTTATCAAAACAACCATAAACACTACTTTTGTTGATTTGCAGGTTAAAGTGCAAACCATTGTACCATTTCAGAATGTTAAACTAAGTTAAGCAAGTTCATTAACTCAATGAAGAAATTTAAGTTTGACCCCGAGGGCTTTTTGTTATTTTTTTCTTGTTAAACTATTAATTATTTATTTCTAGTTTATTTCTAGTTTATTTTTCTGCAAAATGGGAAGGGAAATATGCCAGCCTATCTAGAAAACTCCTAAAATAGTTGATGTGCAGATGCACAGCTTTGTTTTGTACTTCAAGCTATTTTATACAGGGATAAGAATTCCTAGAATAAATGTACTGGTGCATAAAGGAGTTATATTAAGTACCAGATTTTTTGTTCTTTGCAAAAGTCCTTTGCATCTGACAGTATTCTAAATCAAGAGGGAATACCCTTGTACATGTGCATATCTCTGCCTTTAGGTGCTCCCTGATGAAGAAAGAGACCACCATCTGTGCTAGAAAATATAAGCATTTTATTAATTTCTTAAATAACCAGGTAAGCTTATCCAAAATGGATGCATTTCTGCCATGCCCCAACCAGAGGCAAAAAAAGATGACAAGTCTGTCTAGGAACATACGTAGCATAAGCTTAATATAAATGAGCAATGCAGCTTGCAGAAAATAAATTGTTACCTATTCTAATAACATACGCACATGTAACAGTATTACATGACTAAGGCAATATCCGCAATAAAATATCCAAACAAAACAGAAACCTGGAATATGTGAACATAATTATTGTAAGATAGAGCACATCCTAAGCTGCCTTCATAGTATAAAATCTTTTTATTATGTGCCTATCTGCAGCTATCAGCTGCAATCAGCTTCTCTCTTTGTCTATTTCTCCCTCTGTGTTCACAGGGCCTATTGAACCCCACCCTAGTCTCCCATGGGTTCAAGTCTGCAGCCTGTGAGGAGACTAAGGATTTTGATGCCATGCCACATTGTCCTACCCCCCCCCCCACCCCGCAACAGCCTTGCAAGCTCTGATTTGATGGGTTCTGTCTTTGAGCCACTTTCCCATCTGATGGGTCACATATGGATGTCCACTTAGATTGATTAGTTTGTCTATGTTGCCTAAGTGTAGGATGTATTGAGTTTACGAGACAGTGTTACATACTGGTAAAGAAAGACCTGGGTTTGTTATCAGTCCCCACAGAGCCTGATGTTTTACAGTGTTGCGTACTGGTAAAGAAAGACCTGGGTTTGTTATCAGTCCCCACAGAGCCTGATGATGTTCTCCGTGTTTCACTGTTACAGTCATCACACTTCGGTTATTAGCCTGCATGTAGCCCTCAGTCGGCCCGAATACCAGAGACTTAATATTTCTGCGTCAGATGCTGTCGCTCCTGGACTAACGTCAGGTCATCAGGGGTATAAAAACAGGCAGCCAATGCCATTACACCAGTCTTTCTTGCCGAGGAGCCCGAAGCAGAAGCAGTTCGCAAGTGCCAGTCGGCCGCTACCTGAATTTTCGTTTACGAATTGAATAATCCTGAAGTCTTCTAAAGCTAAGTACCCTGTTGGGGATACTTTTTTCTTGCTCTAACGATGTCAGAAAAAGTTAACAATTGTCTTGCCTGTGGAAAGCAAATACCACACCGAGACTTTCATTCTTACTGCATCACTTGTTTAGGCCCAGACCACGACGTACCTCGCTGTCGGTGTTGTGCCTTGTTTAACACCAGAACCATTCATCGTCGGGCTCTCTTTGTCGCTAAATTCTTTCGCTCTCAATCTCCATATTCTGAAATGGCTTTGGTAAGCCATCCGACTACCTATATTCTGAAAAAACATAAGGATAAAGACAGAGACAGATGGCATAGATCCAAAGCTGCCGACGACACTTCCGTTAAGCTAGTCGCTAGTCCGCCGCTACTCAGTGAGGCACTTTCACAGCCCCTGATGCCCGCTTCAATGGATTCGCAGGCCTCTACCGAGACCCATTCGGAGTCCGGTATGCAGCGAGACTCATATTCAACTATGGAACCTGCAGATGTCTCTACCTTGGATGGGTCCAGAGCTGCTGTGCAGGCACTGGCTTCTGAGGCAGTTTTTCACTCAACTGATGTTCGGCTCAAACCGACTTCTTTTTTAACCAAAACTAACAAGTTTCTTAGGCCCAGAGTATGCACTACACCTAGAAAACTGACGACCAAAGCACATGCACCTACTCCCATGCCACAAAAACATATGCTTAGAATGGCAGAAGACCTTATTACGCTGATTAGGGGAAGTCAGCCTTCCCCTGCTAAGAGAAAGAGACCAGTTCCCTTCAGCTTCTACAGACCAGGAGTCCGATGACTCTGATATTTCTGATTATGAAAACATGCCCTTATCTGCTTATGAGGATTCTGATGCAGAGGAATCCATTCCCCTCTGCCTCTCCTCCAGAGGATTTTTCTTTTGGTGAAACCTTGCATACCTTAAGAGAGCATTTCCACTGGGAATGCCAAGACTATTCTCAGTCCAAAAAGAGACTCAGAGAATTCCTAGAGTTGCCTCAGCACAGGCCTTTAGCAATACCCCCTGTCCTGGATGTTGTTGATGATGTTTTTATGGAATCCAGTCTTACTCCTGACCCCTTACCTCCTGCCCCTAGGAAACCAGACAGGTACTACAGAGTACACATTTTTTTTCAAGAATCCTACTGCTGACCCAGAGATCATTTCCCAGGGTCCTAAAGGTATCAAGGCTACTACAGCCAAGAATCATACCCCTTCGGACAGGGATTCCAGAGCTTTGGACAGATGGGGTAAGAAGGTATATACCTCTGCAACTCTTGCTATTAGGGCATTGAATTGTCAGTTTCACATGCTGAAGTACCAGCAGCATATTATGGAACTTATTAAACAAAAAGTGGCAACCTTTACAGACTGTGTAGAAAATAAAGAATTGCAGGAGCTAATGCACTCTGCAAGCCAAGTCAGTAAGCATACTTTGCAGGTTGGCTTTGATGCCCTAGAAGCATCTTGCCGGGCAGCAGTCACTGGATCTGTACTGAGAAGACATGCTTGGCTCAAGGAGCCGACCTTGCCAGACCATGTCAAATCAAAGTTACTAGACGCTCCTTTGAACAAGGACAGTTTGTTTGGCACCAAAGCAGAAGAGGTTCTTAAAAAGATGGAAGAAAAAGCTAAGTCTATGAAGACTGTTAAAGAATTCTTACAAGTGCAACCCCCTAGATTCAGTAGGCATTGCCCTTCCAAACACTGGTCCTTTCCAGCCCCCTCCAGGACTTCTCAAACCAGACCCAGGGGAAACAGACCAGCCAGACTACATTCTCAGGGTATGCAGAGATCTAAGCAATGGAGTGCCCCCACCCCTAAAACAGGGAGTGGTAAGCCACCTCCTTACGAAAATAACTCACAATGACTTCTTTACTCCACTCCCCAGCCCTGCCCAATTGCTTGTGCCCCTAGGAGGAAAACTTGCCCTTCATGCAAAAAATTGGATGTCCATCACACAAGACCGGTAGGTCCTCAACATTGTATTTCAGGGGTACGAATTTTATTTCCATTCACTGCCAACCCCAAGCAGGTTTTCAGACCTTCCTCCAAACCAGTGGGCAGAGGCTCAAAGTCAAGTAGCTTCCCTGCTCAATATCAGAGCTATTCAGCCAGTTCCAGTAGAACAGAGGGGTCAAGGATTCTACTCCAGACTCTTCCTGGTACCCAGGAAAGAGGGTTCTTGGCACCCAATCCTGGATCTTTCAAGTCTCAACACCTTCCTGGTGGTACCAAAATTCAAAATGCTTACCCTGCAACAGCTTCTTCTTATGCTAGCCAAGGATGTCTGGTTAGTCACCCTAGACTTAAAAGAAGCTTATCTGCACATCCCCATAAGGGAGTCATGCAGGAAGTATCTACACTTCAGGGCAGGATCTATGCATTATCAGTTCTCTGCATTTCCCCTTTGGCTTATGTATTGCACCAAGAGTTTTCACAAAATGCCTGGCTCCAGCCATTGCATCCTGCAGGCAGAGAAATATCCAAATTTTCCCATACTTGAACAACTGCCTGATTCAGGCAGACAGTCAGGAACTGCTGTTGCAGCACCTGACATTTGTGAAATACCTTCTCACTTCCTTTGGGTACGCCATCAATGAAAAGAAATTAAAACTGGTACCCATTCAAAAGATTGTATTCCTGGGAGCAAGCTTGGGCACAACATCCCAGATGGCATTCCTCACTTCAGAAAAACAAGTCTATCTGACAGCCTACTTCAAAAAAATGGCCACCAGAACCTAGCTATACACAAGAAAAATACTGCAGGCCCTAGGGTTCATGGCCTCATGTATACTGCTAATTCCATATGCAAGACTGCATATGAGGAAACTTCAGGGGTACTTAAAAAGTCTTTGGTGCCAACATTCTCAGGACCTGGAAACAGTCATTCCTATCATACAATGTCTAAGGACAGAGTTCCTTTGGTGGGCAGAAGCATGCTACCACAACAAGGGACTGCCGTTTTCTCAACCCCACGCCACCCAGACCCTAACAACAGATGCATCAGACTATGCTTGGGGAGCACACATGGACAGCAAATGCATTCAGGGCCACTAGAGCCCAAGTCAAATTCATCTGCACATCACTGAAAAAGAGATGCTAGCTGTGCAGAATGCCCTGACAGCTTTCAGATCCCTACTCTTTCCAGGACAACTGCTAATAAAAACAGACAACACCACAGTTATGTGGTACATCAGCAAGCAGGGGGGAACCCACTCCGTCCCACTCTTCAGGTTAGCCATGGCCCTGTGGCACACGGCCTTGGACATGCAAGTCCATCTGCAAGCTCAATTCCTGCCAGACAAACAAAACTCACTGGGAGATGACTTAAGCAGAAATCTCCTAGACCCACATGAGTGGCAATTGGAGCCCAGCACCTTCAACCTTCTGATTCAGAAATGGGGGACCCCAGAGGTGGATCTCTTTGCTTCCCCCTACAACCACAAGCTCAGCAAATTCTGCACAAGGAACCCTCACAGCAGGGCCTGGAAAGTAGATGCTCTATCTTTTCAGTGGGTAAATCTCTCAATCTATGCCTTTCCCCCCTCTGCCCCTTCTGTCAAGACTATTACTCAAGATAAGACAGGACAGACCAGGGACAATTCTGATTGCCCCAGACTGACAATGCCAGCACTGGTACCCACTCCTGCGCAGCCTGTCACTGGTGCCACCCTGGCATCTACACCAGAACCCAACCCTGCTCTTTCAGCAGGAGGGACAGATTTTGCATCCACAACTGCAAACCCTAAATCTTGCAGCCTGGGTTATTCCTTGAATTCTCACCGAGCAACCCTAAGCAAGCAGGTGCTGGACGTCATTCTTGAAGCCAGAAGATCCAGTGCAAGAAAATCCAGTGATGATAAGTGGAAAAGGTTCTGCTCCTGGATTCTATCTAAAGGAGAGGACACAACTCTGCCGTCCCTGCCTCTAATCCTGGATTATTTAGCAGATCTACTCCACACTATTTGGGGGGCTCCTGACATTTGGGGCAAGAAAAACTGATGTAATGGCATCGGCTGCCTGTTTTTATACCCCTGATGACCTGACATAAGTCCTGGAGTGACAGCATTCTGCACAGAAATACTAAGTCTCTGATATTCAGGTTGACTGAGGGCTACCTGCAGGCAGATAACCCACTTTTTTACCTCCAGGAAAACCTTTAAAACTTGTTCTAAGGTGACCACTTAGTGGTATGTAGACGATATATCAAGTAGAAAGAAACTGGGGGGGGGGGGGCAGGGAGTAGAAGTCTGAACAAAATGTATTTGCTTATATGTTTAGTATGTCCTTGGGCTTGAGTGGTAGGTATTGTCATGAACTTAGTGCAGTACTGGACATTGTTCCTAAGGTTCCTAATCCATCCATCTATCATCAACTCCTTTTCCCATTTTGCACACGGAGTTGCGCTGTCACTTCAGCAGTGACTATCATCTCGAGCCAAACATTTACACTGCTGGGTGGCTAACTCTGCTGCAGTAGTTCATTTGTAGTACTCACTTGCACACATACTCTCACCTACAGACAATTTAGATTGTCCAATCCACCTACTGCATGTCTTTGGAATGTGGGAGGAAGCCCACATGACCACAGGGAGGGCATGCAGACTCCGCAAAGAAGGCATTTCAACCAAGAATCGAACCAGGAACCTCTTGCTGTGAGGCAACAGTGCTAACCGCTGGAGCACTGTGGCCACCCTTCCTAAGATTCCTAATGTAGCTGAAAAACGTAAGGCTGTCCATGATAGCAATTTTCAGATCATACTTATCCTAAGATTGTGTTTAATTTCCTGAGTTCATTTTTGGAGTGTGACCTTTTCAGTTTCTTTGTAAGAGTGAGTTTTTTTCTTTTGTTATATGGTTTGTTTATGCCAGGACTCTACTGTAGGGGTGGTGTTTATGATGTACTGGAACCAATGTCTTCTTGGAAGCATTTAGAAGAGCATAGAGGCTGTCTGCAAATGCATCGGTGTTGACTTCTGGGTCCTTAAGGGGAGGGTGTCTTTTGAACCACATCAGGTCATCAGCTAGTTCCAACAAGTTTTTCTTTAGAGAAGTCCATAATGAAAATAAATGTTGTGGTCATAATGGGTTCGGTCCTAATGAGAAAAACAAACGAAGGGTGGTCGGACCTGACCATTGATAGTGTGACTATAATTGAAGAGTGTAAAGGTACAATGAAAGTGATAACCAAGTCACATAAATTGCCTTCTGGGTGGGTAGAATACTATCTTGTCAAGTGAGTTGGCACTGATGCAGTCTAGCATGTGTGCAGCAGTAAAAGGTCTTTTATTTAACATGTAGGTAGTTGAAATTCCTAATTTACTGCTTTCTGCACTTGTTTTTAGTTGTTTTTAATTTAATTGCATTTATTTAAACTGTATTTGCTTTAATATTGCTATACACTCAAGTGTGCTAGCCTGCACTGCATTTGAATTGCTTTTACTGCTGTTTTAGCTGCTTTTCTGTAAAAATACATAAACAAAAAAAAAGTTTTAAGCTTGTTTCCCATCTTTCCTGTAACTAGTCTAGTGCAGATACAGATTTCATGTATCCAGGACTGTTTGTAAGCTTCTGAGCCCTCTCAAGCCTTTCTGTGTTGGAGGGAAGCCTTCTATCTTATCAGTTGGAGTGGTAAGCACTAGGTAGTCTATCTACCACAAGAGGAGTGGTTTCTGGCCCAGAAATTGTAGTTTATTGGCCGTTTGGGGCAGTTTTTCCTTCCCTTTCAACTTTCTGGTTTAAAACCCAGTGTTTGTGTGGATTTACGCTTGTTTAAGCTTTGCCTAGTGGCGCCAAGCTGAGGTAAACTCTTACTGGTGCCAGAAAGTCTGCTCTTCAGTTTTTCCCTTGACTCTTGCTATTTCTTTCCCTCTTGTACTTCATATAGCTTAATCGCTTTGCACTTCAACAGGTTTCTGTAGCAATTATTGTAGCACACCTAAGTGCCATCAGCACTAGTTGTTCTTCATAGAAATAGCTCCAGTACGTAGTAGTTATGACCACCCTTTCTGGCATGATTAAAGGGTAGTTCCCTGTGCTTTCTCCTATTAACCTGGTGCACTTGGGCATTCTGAGGCAGTATAGCAACTGCCTCATGTACACAGGCAACCCTCTCTTCTTACCTCCCAACACTCAGACTTGTGAGAGATGCACTTATATCACCAAATTGGAAGCTACGCACTCTCCAGCCAAGACCGGACTAGCTGGTCAAGAGGAGAAGGTCAACATCTGCACCATACCACATGTAATACATAGCCCTTCAGAACACCCACAATCACATCTCTCACATAAAAACACAAACCAAATACCCACCTTTGTGAAGGCTCTCAATAGAAATTTACCCAAACAGCAGAGACCTCCAAGACAGAAACTCACTTAACCACCACAACCCAGCACAAACCACAGGACACATAGCTCTCCTCCACAGTGTGCCCCTCAACCTAAGCCCATAAGGCTAAACACTTTGCCCAGTACACTAACCATAGGTGACTCAATAGTGAGGCACACAGATGTCCCACTCATTAGGTTGAATAAGGAGAAGGTAACAGTCAGCTGTCTGTCAGGTGCCAGAATCCGACACGTAACACACTCACTCAGGTCACTCCACAACAAGTACAAGTATGATTCTGTCATTGTCCATGTGGGTGTGAATGACCTGAGATGCACCTCCCTGGACTACATGAAAAGAGGCATGATGGAGCTCTCGGATTATGTGGCCCAGGCAGGTATGACCCTAGTCCTGAGCAGTATCCTACCATCACCCAGAATGATACCTCACTACAAATAAAAAATTGTAAACCAAAGTACCAAAACTCAGACAAATAAAATAGAAAAAAGGCAAAATGCAGCTGTTGTTGAATAAGAAGTAACAGGATAACACAAATAGCGTAACACTCTTTTTATTTCCGCTTTCGTCCGTGGTTCTTTTCTTATTTTTTTTTGGATGTTAATTTAAGGTGGGACTCTGAAGAGATGAGGATTCACAGTACCATTCATAGAAAGAAAACCTTTAATAATGGTTATCTCCATTATAAAAGTGGGCATCCGATACATATTATCTCTAATATTCCTAAAGGACAGTTCATTAGAACCAGTCGGAGGACATCCAAGGAATCTGATGTTATTGATGAGTTTCACTTCATCAATTCCTTATTTTTCAATAGAGGTTATCCTATAACACAGTTAAAGCAAATAGCTGGTGATATTTTTAAAAGACGTAAAACTGATTTTCCACCATTATTAAACTTATCTAGTGAAGGAATTATTTCAGGTGGTATGAATACAAGTAACATCTTGACCAGTAATATGGTGTGTACACTTGGTATGAATTCAGACAGCAAGCATATCAAGAACATTATTACAAAAAATTGGCGAGTAATTAGAGGTAATGCTGAAATGTTTGGCATTCTAGGGGAAAAACCAGTATTTGTTCAAAGAAATGATAATAGTTTAAAGAACATTTTGGGACAACATAATGATGATAGATTAAATATTAACACAGTCAAGAAGGGAATGCACTGTTGCAATGATTGCAACATGTGCAGGTATATTTCTGTTGGTCCGTACATTTCAGTTTCTACTTCAGAAAAAATTTTTGCAGTTCCGAGTTATGTTAATTGTCGGAGTGCAGGTATAGTTTACATAGCTCTTTGTTCTTCATGTCCTGCATTTTATGTGGGCATGACAACTAGAGAACTAAGAATACATATTAGAGAGCATTTATACTGTATTAAAATTAAGGATGATAAAAATGCCCTCTTTAAGCATTCGCAGGTGTGTGGTTCTTTTCATAAATTTTTATTTTCTATTTTAGAAGTGTGTCACAAAGATATGAGGGAAGGGGACTTCAAAAATCTGTTGCTACAAAAGGAAGCTGAGTGGCAAATAAAACTGAAGGCAGACCATCCACCTGGTCTAAATGAGTCAATTAATATGAAATGTTTTTTAAAAAATCAAAAATTAAAAGTAAACAAAAGCAATGATTTGATTTGTTTACATATTTTATAAAGTAGTTCTTTTTTGTATATATTTATTTCTTTAAAAGCAATGGTATTGTTTTAATTGGTTAATTATTATTAATTATAGTGTGTTAATTATATTTGTATTTAAGAAGTCAGTGTGATGAGTTATTTTATTCTGATGAAGTCCACGGACGAAAGCGGAAATAAAAAGAGTGTTACGCTATTTGTGTTATCCTGTTACTTCTTATTCAACAACAGCTGCATTTTGCCTTTTTTGTATTTTACAAATAAAAAATTATTGACTTCAACAATTGGCTGTTTCTGGTGTCATTCCAAGGGGATCCAGTATCTGTCTGCTTGGGACGACATGATTGTCAGACCTCGATGCTTTGCCAGAGATGGCCTGCATCTATCACCCCTGGGTTTCCAGGTACTGGCTAAGGCTCTTGCCACCCCTATGGTGCCTTTTTAAGCGGTCTTCCAAAGACCAAATTACCACCGTAACAGCTATAAATAAATACAATCTGAGGGTCATGCTGCTCAATGCTAGAAGTGTAAATCTCAAGATGCATTCATTCGAGGCACTCCTCAAAATGGAGAACATCGACATTTGTGCTGTAATGGAGACCTGGTTTAAAGCGGCAGAAAGCACCCCTGCGCTACCAGGCTATAACTCATTCCACACCTTTCGGCCCCGAAACATGGACTTCAGCTCCAAAGGCAGTGGTGTCTCCATATTCATAAAGGATATGCACACCTCAAGACTAGTAGCCCAGCATAACGCATCTGAGATACTTCAGGTACAACTAAAATTGGGTAAGATGGTGATCCAGGTCATAGCCTGCCATAGGTCCCCAACCATGTCCCTAGACTCTCACTCCATGTTCCTAAGCACCCTGGAATCTGTCAAGGTCTAACCCAACACTCTCATACTAGGAGACTTCAACTACCCCTCCATCAACTTTGAGAACTACTCAAGCAATCCACTGACCCAATGCTTCCTGTAATTTATCAATTCCACTGCCCTGGACCAGCTCATTCTGACCCCCACTAGAGGAAGCAACATCCTTGACCTGGTTATTACTAACATGGGCGACCGTTGCTCTACACCAGTAGTGAATCCCTCCCTGGTCAGATCTGACCATAAACTAATCACCATGGAAATCCACATCTCACCCCCCCCCCGCAAAGGTAACCATCTTGAAAAACTTCTCCAAAGCTGACTCTGGGCTCCCAAAAACAGAGGTGGCTATCTTCACGACACCCATGCCAATGGAAAATAGCTGCATGACTGCCAAATCATACACCAATGCACTGTACGAACATATACATAAATGCATGGAATTAGCCATACCCAACAGAAACAACACGCTGTCCTCCAAAAAAAAAGGAAGCCAATCTGGTAGTCCCCTGCCATTAATAAACTCTACAACAGAAGGAAGAAACTGTTGCATAAAAAGGTGTATTCCCAAGACTGGAAAAACTCCCTTATTAGCCTCAACAAAAAGTTGAGTTCCCTCATCAAATCCTCTAAAGCCAGCTATGAAGTTAGAATTGCGGCAGACACTAAAAACAATCACAAAGCCTTTTATAGTTATATCAAGAACCTCCACGGCATTACCCAGATTTGCTCTGAGTTACTGAATAATGGTACCTCCTATACTGAGCCAACAGATATTGCCAACATACTGGCCGACAGATTCACTGCCAACTTTACCCCCCCCCCCCCAAGGGACCAATCACAATACCAGAAGAATGCCAGGCACCCAGCATTACTGCTGCACAAGTTAAAGTTGCATTGTTTAAGGCCAAGAATATAGCTTCCATGTGACCCGATAATATCCCTGGCTGTGTTCTACATGAACTACAAAGTGAACTGGCACCACATCTGTGTGCCCTGTTCAGTCACAGCCTCACCTCAGGCTTTGCCCCTACCGAATGCCACACTGCTACAGTCATCTCTCTCCATAAAGGGGGAGCAACTACAGACCCTGGGAATTATCACCCCATTAGCCTGATGAGTCTGATATGTAAAGCTATGGAGCACATCATCATGGACCTGATTAGCAAAGATATAGGAAATCTCCAAACTCTAGACACCACGCAATTTGGCTTTGTGAAAGGGAGATCATGCCTGCTCAACCTCACTGACTTCTTTGAGTCAGTCACCAGGGCTGTGGATGAAGGTAAGGCAGTGCATACAGCCTACCTCAATCTGGCCAAGGCCTTTGATACCATTCCTCACTCGGGAATTATTGGTAAACTCACCTAACTAGGCATCATCCCCTATATCACTAGGTGGATTGCAAAATGGCTCACAGATAAAACACACAGTGTGAAAGTAGTAGACTCCAAGTCAGACTGCCAACCAGTCACGAGTGGAGTCCCACAGGGATCAGTCCTGGGTCATCTCCTGTTCGCCATCTACTTCTCAGCAGTCCAGGCCAACACAAAGAGACTCTGGCTGACCAAGTTTGCTGACAACTGCAAGCTGGGAGCCATTATTAACTCCCCAAGTGATGCAGACATCCTACAGAAAGGCCTCACTGAGACCAGTGACTGGTGTCGAAACCATGGCCTTAAGCTTAATGCCAACAAATGTGTCATCATCCCCTTTGGTAAAAAGTCAGTTCCCACTAACTACCACATCGATGGGAGCCCATTGAACACTGAAGCCGTTATGAGAGATCTGGGGATGCAGGTTGACAGCATCCTCTCCTTCGACCACTACATTGCCACTGTGGTCAGAAAGTCCTTCTATGCAGCACATCTCATTACTAAGAGTTTTGCATCCAGGAAGAAAGAGGTCATCTTCTCTGTCTACTCTTCCCTCATTAGACCAGTCATTGAGTATAATGCCCCATTTGGCATGTACCTCACTAGACACCTGCAACAGCTGAAGAGGCCATAGAAGTACCTCACGAAGAGGATCCTAGGCATTAAATACATGTCCTACACAGACAGACTCAAAAGACTCCATCTATTCTCTGTCTCATATCGCCTACTTAGAGGCGATCTTTACTTGACTTTCAAAGCCATGTCTGACCCAGCTCTGTTAGAATACTACAGCTAAAGAATTCCCAATCCTTCCTCACCACATGCTCAAGAGATCTCAACCTCATTACCACAATCAACAGAACATGCTGGAGGGGCAGATTCCTCACCCAGAGACTGTCCATGCTCTGGAATAGACTTCCCATACATGTCAAGCAGAGCACCTCACTGTTCCTCTTCAAGAGAAATTTGGATGAGTGGATGGGTAATAGAAAGTTCACCCCCGGGGATCACTCTAGTGGATCTACTTGATAGAGGCACTGAGAACTAACGTTGGGCAGCACGATGCCATGGCACTTTTATGGGATAGGCTTGTAAAGGCTCCAGGGACATTAGCCTAGTACACACCTATGAACCTATGAAGAATGACAGTGTTTCTGTAGTTAGTGACCCATTCATGGGTAGTGTCTATGATAGAAGGGGTTCTGTGTTAGTGGGAAATAGCTGATAATCTTATTGACAGTTATTAGCACTTGCAGGAGTCCTAGGATGTTATCTTGCTGTGTAAGTCTAGGTATGGTGGAACTGCGGGGAACATGGACACACCACCAAATATAGCAGAGACACCGTAAGTTGTGGGTCTGAATGAGTGGTAGGCATTGTATACTGGTAAGGCGGATGTGTTATCAATGCACTAAAACCATGTTTTGGAGATAATGAATTACTTGAGTTATGTTGAAGGTGTCAATCTTTTCTAGGTACAGGAAGGTTTCTAGGGAGGAAGTTTTTTTGTTAAGGCTTCCAACATTGAAGCATACTACCCTTAAATTGTCCAGCCTTGGCTTAACTGAGCTAGTAGGTGTAGGAGATGGATATTGCTTAAAAAAGGCACTGTGAGTATGGAGAACATGTTTGTCAATATACAAAAACATATGATACAGACCATCCATTGCGAAGTAGTTTGAACCACATACAATTTCCTTCCAGACCGCCACATAATTATCTCCCTTTGAATGACACCAAAAACTGAGCCAATTACTAAAGTTGATTATTGTTTGTTTATATTGTGGAATCATTTTCAGTGAAGGTAGTATACTGCCATGAACTAATAAATAAAATTCCCCATGGCTGTTATTGATTGTCTCAGTGCCCAGGGCACCTTGTATTGAACCGCTCGCACTTGCTCAAAACATAAGTGTCATCAATGTCTTGTCCTTAAAATGCAGCCTTAGGTGTTCAAATTTAGCTGTAAAGTGTTGGAAATCTGAAACATACTGTTTTTTTTTCCAACTGACCTCAGAAAATCAGTAAAGAAATGCTATACCATACTCAGAATAAAACAAATGTATATTAATATACATATGACAAGACAAATACAAAAAACTAGGTTATTTTATCATTTTTAAGTACTTTCCAATGCTTGTCAAGTGATGATAAACATTTTAAATGTATTTTATCATCCTGCTCTCATGACAGCTTGTCAGAATTCAAATGATAACTGGTCAACTATTTTAGATTCTTTCTTGCAATTTATAAATGCAGTCTTATGGAAATAATTAGGTTTGCTGTAAAAAAAAGCTTTTCAGTGCCATCAGCTCTTTACTATCCAATTATTTTGCCATTCAAATATAAAACATTATGAACTGACAGCCCTTTGATTAATAGGACTTGAGCCTTACTCTCAGAATATGCTGGAAAATGAATATTCAGGAGATAAATTAAAAGAATAGGCTACATGCTGTGAACTTTAGTTCAGACACACGTTCCTACAACAGTGACATTAGTAAATCAAACAGATGAGTGAGCTATGAAAGGGTTCTCGTTTAGGATAAGAAATGAATGTCATCATGGGTGGCATACTGTAGCTTCTAGCTTAGGGCAAATTAAAACTGTGAACAAAAGAATTGTTCCACTCTGTTAAGAAGCAGTCTAGCCATGTTCTGCTTTATTATTTCTAAGTACCCAAGCAAAAAATATCTTCCATCTAATGCTGTCCTGTTGCACCTGACTCCTCTAGCAGCCCCCTGCCCATCCTTAATAACCCTAATCCTGCCCCTGACCCCAACCTGCACCTCACCGTAGAAAAACACTTTCTCTAACAATAGAAATATTTAGACTAGTTTGGTATAAATGTAGCGCTAGGAATGTGCTAAGGGGAACAGAAGAGCAAAAAAAAATTTATATTTGTTTGTATGTTATGTATTTTTAACTTTTTATGTAGATAATTTCATGCAGGGTTTTACTGTACTATATTTTTAAATGTGGAATGAAAGTTTGTAGTTGTCCAATCAGATGTTTTTGAATGGTATATAAGGTAGCTGTTCAAATTATGTTTTATTCTGATGAAGTATTTTGCACTGAGATGGCAGACCCTTTAGTACAACCCCCTCTGAGGAGGTGCGAGAGATTGAGGAACCAGAGGGAGGGTTTTCAGAACAGTTACAGACAGGATACTCATTACATGGGTCAATATGTGACTCAGAGGGGTAGGGGAGGGGGAGAGGGAAGTATTGAACACACTTTTTGCAGAATTACAGGACACTAGTGAGTTAAATACACTTTCAGAAACAGAGGTCTTGAAAATTATTTTTAATACTGAAGGGGACTTTAAAGTGTAGAATTATAATGAGGTGAACATCACTGAGTCTTGTGCAAATTTATTTGAAAAGGGGTTCACCTTTGTTTCCTGTAGAAAAGCCAGAACTGAGGAAGATTTAATACACTTTAAGTTATTCACCAGGAAACTTAATCTGGCTTTTTATTTTAAAGACACTGCTACAAGTAGTATACCTAATAGAGGTTGTTTTAGACCTAGCACATTCATACACCCCTCTTTACCAGTCATTTCCATCTTTGAAAAGCTGTGTGAAAGCGAAATTTGTGAGTTATTACATCAGAAAATAGCCAAGTAGATTCCTTTAACTTAACCAGGGCAGAGTCTGATTTACTCAAACAACTATGTAATAATGGTAACATCCAAATTATGAAACCAGACAAGGGGGGGGGTCGTGATTTTGAACAAAAATGACTACGTCTATCTTATTTACTGACATATATGAGGAATCTTCAGTTAATTAAATGAATATAGCTTATCTTAAGGTGGATGTGTGTCTAGAAGACTTAAGGCTAAATGACCAAATTGCCATGACAGAACTAGAATATCTAAAAGTGTCTTATCCAAAAATCCCTACGGTGTTTGGAATACCAAAAATACACTAGGGACTAAGAGACCCCCCACTTCATACAGTAGTAGATGTTAGGGCTTCTAAAACTTTTTATATAGCCCAGTATATAGACAAACACACAAAACAGGTACTTTTACAACATCCTACATATATATCAAGGACTCTTGGGATTTTTTGGGGCGTATTGATGAGAATTCATATAGTGAAAACCTCATTTTTGTCATTATTGACATGGTTAATCTTTTTTCTGTGATTCCCCATAACTTTGGCATAGAATGTTTTTTTTTTGAGTATTTGAGTAAATATACTGACATTACATATGACAAAAATTCTTTTTTTTTTTTCAATAATAAATCTTTATTATTTTCAGTTGTTAATACAATAATACACTACACAAAATAAAATACAGCAATATCAAAAGTAAACCTATAATCACACTACTACACTATATATACATTATCTACATGAATGCTTCCAACAGATAACTAAAATCTTTATACATTAAGATAAAATTCTTGACAAGGTATTAAAAGATCTAGTATCAGTATACAGGTTATTGATAACGTTTCCGACTTTAATATGTACACCCAGAGGAACAATATAATTTGATCATTATGCCAATACAATATTAAAGATTTTCTCCCAAATTTTTGGATTATTTATGTTTTTCTTGTGATCCTTAATTAATAATTTATGTGCTAAAATATGTTTTATTGCTACACTTTTAAAATTTTCCCATGAAGTCTGCATTGGATTCAACCAGTTTGTAGCTATGTATAACTTCATTAATAAAAAAATATTTGTAAGTATTATCAATTGGGATTTATCCAAATCGTTCGGCAGGATATATAGAATCATAAATTCCCAGGAAAGTGTAGATTGTTGATAACCCATTTTTTGTAATTGAATTTTTAAAGAATTCCAAAGTTTAAATATACATTTACAGCTCCAGAACATGTGTAAAAGATCCGCCGTTTGATCAGTGCAATATGGACATTTAGGTGAATTTTTAGAGTCAAATTTATGTATTCTAAGACGAGTATAATAGGCATTATTAAAAATCATCAGTTGCGTAAATAACAATTTTTGGAGAGATACTGCTTTTAAGGTTAGGTTAATAGCTTTTAATATTTTATTGTCCTCAATCAATGGTATTTTCTCCTTCCAGTAATTTGCGAAGAGTATTTGATTCTTGTATTTCAATTCTTTTATTAAGTTGTATGTAGATGTTATATATTTAAAATCTTGCATCAGAGTTTGCCATAAACTTAAACACTTGGTCACATCTTCTTCTTTAATTCCAAAGTCATTAAAATAATTTATGGAAAGATCTTTTAATTGTCGAATTATAATTAAATATACATATGACAAAAATTCTACTTTGGCTACTTTGATGGAGATAGTGGTGGAGAATAATTTCATAACAGTTGAAAAACAATTATTTAAGTAGAAAACTGGAGTTGCCATGGGGGCAGCATGTGCCCCCTCCTTTGCCAACATAGTATTGGCCTATTGGGAGTTGAATTACATTTTAAACAGTAATTTCTCAGATTCATGGACATATTTTGCACATTTTTTGGACGATATCATTATATTTTGGACAGGTACGAGAGACAGACTTAATGATTTTTTTTTCAATACTTACATACAACTACTACATTTTGAAATTCACCTTGAATGTATTGGAAGAGAAAATTAGTTATTTGGACATTAAGTTACCTAAAAACAGACTAAGAGGTGAATTTTCCTCTAATATTTATAGGAAGCCGACATATTTCGAACACCTTGTTGTATTACTGTAGCCACCACCCTATCCATCAGAAAAAAATCCTTGGTAAAAGGACAGTGCGTCTGTTTGGCAAGGATGGTTTCAGAAAAAGATGAATTTCTGACACAATGTGGGATTTTTAAGGAAATGTTCATAAAAAGAGGGTGCCTGGAGAACGTTTTAAGGGATATTTTCAATGAAGTGGTACAAAAAAGACTTTTCACCCCGCTGATGGGTATACGGTTGAATAACCAGTCCCAAGTTATGAATAGGAAATCTATGAACGACTTCAGTAGAGCACTAGTTTTAACTTTTAACAGTGATTTCTACGATATAAGGCATACAATTGAGAAAAACTGGGTAATTTTCTTTGTGGACCCCCAACATATTAAAGTTGTTGGGGAGAGACCACAGATAGTGTACCAGAAGGATGTCTGTATAAAAAACATGGTGGAAAGAGAAGGGACAACTAACTCAGAGGGTAAGATGATTAATTGTGGGTCCTGTACTCAATGTCAACATATTTTAGAATGTAACTCAGTTAATGTCCATAATTATGGGTCCATAAAACTTAAAAAGAAATATAGTTGCAAATTGCAGGGTGTGATATATTTAGCATCTTGCCAACAATGTCCTGCATATTATGTGGGAAAAACTCTCAAACAGTTCCATAATAGGATTTACCAACATGTTTATTGTATTAGAAAGATGGACAGGAACAACGCTCTGGCAAAATGTGATTATTTTTCCACAACATACTTTCAAATCCGTGGTGATTGACCACGTAGATTTGAAACAGAGAGGGGGTCATATAATGAATTTCTGCAGTTCAGGGAATTGCAATGGCAGCTTAAACTAAATGCAGTTACCCCTCCTACACTAAATGACCAGTGTTCCATCCAGAGTGTGTTAAAACTAAAAGCCAGTTCTGAATATTAAACCATTGCATTTTCTTATGTGGCAACATACAGCATATATTTTAAAAGAAATTTTCTAGTTGAACACATTCCTTAATTTTTAGTATGGTATTTTGTACAAAACCATACAGAAAAGCAAAAAAATATATATATTTGTTTTATATGTTATGTATTTTTAACTTTTTGTATAGATAATTTCATGCATGGTTTTACTGTGCTATATTTTTAAATGTGGAATGAAAGTTTGTAGTTGTCCAATCAGGTGTTTTTGAATAGCTGTTAAAATTATATTTTATTCTGATGAAGTCTTTTGCATTGTCAAGACAAAAGCGCTAAATTAAAATACGTTGGTGTGGTTCCAGTTTTGTGGTTATTCTTTGTTATTTACTGATTAGTGCCAGGACTTTGCTAAGGGGGATTGCAAAAGGTTTTCCATTTGTCATGTTTGTTGTTTTAACTCTTTCTAATTTTCGGTATGTTTTTATTTTTTCAACATGAATATATCAATTCTTTGTATTTTGAACCCTTGTCATAACCCCACATATATCGCTTGCTTGCATGCATGTTCTCTCCCTCTCTCTCTCTCTCTCTCTATATATATATATATATATATATATATATATATATATGTATATATGTACACACACACACACACACACACACACACACACACACACACACACACACACACACACATACAGGTTCATAAATAAGTACTAGGCTACCTGCCCTTGTTTAACCTTAGCCAGTTTCCTTTTTGTTTATAGATTGGCCTTATCCATTCTATGGTTGATCATTTTTATTTTATTTATTTATTTTAATAGTTGTTTACCAAGATAGTCCAACTGGGTGCCAACCCTTTTTCAGTCAAGGCCCGGGGGAAAAGCCCCAAGTTATACAGAAACTTATAATTAACCATACCATAACTGAAAATACACAGTTATTTGAAATACAAAATAGCAGCATAAGTAAAAAAGCACAGCAGATTACAAACTTAAGATAAATAATATATAGGTTTTACATACAGTGAAATTTTGTCAATAGTGCATTTTTATAGATGTAATACAATAATTGGTAGATTTTTAGGTAATGTTTGAGGTTCAAGTAGGTCTATTTAAGGAAGATTAGTGTTCGTTTAGACATAGAAAAGTTAAAAGAATACATAATATAAAGGATAATGATAGCAATGGGGTGAGAAAGAGATAAAACATTAAGGTGAATTAGTAGCAAAGTGACTTAATAAAAGATTGGTTAGGTAGAAATTAGAAATACTGTAGTAATATTAATCAGCCAGAATAATTATATATTACCCCTAATGAGAATAACTGGGATCATACATACATAAATTGAGGGGAGCCCTGCATGGCATAAAGCATTTAGGAGCTGCATCTGCCCATTTGTAGTACAGGGGGCAGTCCTGTGGTAAATTTTCAATTTCCCATTAGCATTTGAAAATGGACAGGGATGAACTTTTCTTTTATGTGGATAAGGAGTCTATTCCACAGCAACAGTATCCTCTTCAAGATATACCTAATGTGTGTGTGTGTGTGTGTGTGTGTGTGTGTGTGTGTGTGTGTGTGTGTGTAGGTATAGATATACATACAGATATCTTCTGTATATTACCCGACACATACACACACACACACACACACACACACACACACACACACACACACACCTGCACACACACACACACACACACACACACACACACATATATATATATATATATATATATATATATATATATATATATAATTATGTATATATAGCGAGAGAGTGAGATAAATATAGCTATAGATATAGCATGTGCAAAAATGGGGAAAAAGTGTTGTGGATGGATGGATGGATGGATGGATGGATGGATGGATGGATATATATCACTGAAACAATGCTCCCAGGTAACATGCCCTGACTTAATAAGCTACCTTCTTATACTTTGCTTTGACACTGTCAAAGCAAAGTATAAGAAGGTAGCTTAGACACTGTCAATTCTTGAAGGAAGGTGTTCACAACCTTCACCCAAGAAATTCTGAAAACAATTTAGATAAAATCAGTGTATTTTCCCATATATGCTTCAGGTGACTGAGTAGCCCATACTAACATAGTTATCATTGTTGGGTCTGAATGACTAATTGATTGAATACAGTTTAGCAATCTCAGCCGAAAGAAAGTTCATTTTTTCAGATGTTGTTAACTGAAAGTTGGTTCTTTTTGTGGTTCTCTCTATAGATGATTTACCTGTTATATTATTTTGTATTCCCAGCCAACAATACACTTTAACCTGTGTAACACAGTGTATTGCCTGAACAACACATCACATCATACAGATAGCTGCAAATCATTGCACAAAATGGAATATTAAACTCACGCTTATCCAGGCAAGAGTGCAAGGGGAACCAGAATAAAATATTCAGAAAAGAGAACTCTACTATACCTTTAGGAGTATGGTTATGATTGTTCCATGGAAAACAGGCTGTCCTGATTCAGACTTCTATTTCATGTAAGAAACTACAAGAATGCCAGATTCCTTTTCACATCCAGAGGGCTATACCCAAATGGACTTTAATGGTTAGTGAATGGAAATGAATTAGTTTTGACATCAGTCTACAGCTGTTCCCTATTTCCCTGTTTCTAGACTGAAACAGTCTGCTAGATGTTATCAAAATGCTTTGAGTATGGCTCTTATAAGAAACAGCACCATACTTATTTAATGCTTTTTTTATACCTGGCAGCACTTAGTTTAATATTGTCTCTTTCCTACAAATGTTACTTAACTGACACATACTAAAATTATACCCGACGGCGTGACCTGATGTAAACATTTGCATCTGAACATTTATTGATGAATTTGAATAAAAATACCCGTAATGCAGTGTTGTGAGCCGAATAAGATTAACCTGACTACAAATCATAAAGCCCCTTCAGATGTTTCTAAAATAACTGCATTCGGGCATTTTAACTTGCGTGGGACTTTAAATGTCTATATATAGATAGGTGTTAGCAGGGCTGACCTGCTAGTAAAAAAGTATCTGATTTCACGATTGACCAAATAACTTTAGTCTGATTAGCTGAATTTTCAGAGAGACCTGTAGGTACTGTGTCACTGATGTATACTACAAATTCACTGGAACATGCGGTCAGTCAAATATTTAATCACTGGCGCTGGCAGTGACTGCTTCTACCTATACAGAGCACCTACCAAAATGAACAGGGTGTAACCATTTGGGGAAGTTTGTCTTTTCAGAGGTACCAAATTTAAGGCTTTACTGGGAAGTTTGACTAATCAGAAAATCATTTTGCACTAAACTCCTGTAGTGCTAAAAGCTGCCCTGTCTATAAAATTACATCAATGCATGCAACAATCATGTTGTTGTGACTGATTGAGAAAGATCTAGCCACATCTTTCAGTCTAAAAACCTTGATAATATGAAAGGAAGAGTGAAAGGGTGAAGGGAACATTCCAGAAAGACTAGATAGCTAAGGTGTTTTAACTGTCATAACAAGAACAATACAGATTTACCATATTGCCCACCAATGTGACACTGAGGCAGAATCAAACATACTATGCTTTCAGTCTTAAAACACCAGTCAAAACAATTACTAATTTGCGCCAAGAAAAAAATGGCACTAAATCTCATTATGAAGCAGGAAATTGTCAGACTGCAAGAAGATTCGATTGCTCCTTCATATAGGCTTCCTGAAAATGACTGAAAGTTAAACTAAAGAGAAACTTAAGGAATTCAGTTATATCTCCTGTGGTTCGATTTTTTTTGGCTTAGTAACATTACATATTCCTGCCTTCCAGGAAGCGAGTTTTACATTTTTTAAAATTCCATCTCATGACATGTCCAGTTGAACTGCTGTTTTTTAAACTATTTATAGTGAAAAAAACAACAATACTATGCCCCAAGACTGTGCATGTCTGAGAATGACTTCAAATCCTGCTATGCTGACCCTGACAAATAGACCCTTTTTTCTATACTTTGGTGCTACAACAGTTGGCAGAGCTGAAACAGTAACATAGGACCCAAGTATGTTACAGTTGCTACAAAGAATTTAGTCAGCACCAAAGTCTAGGTTTAACTCATGTTACAATAAAATTGGAACATTTGCTGCAAAGATACCCTCCTACTTCCACCACTTTTTAGTCCTGAAAGAAATAAAATTGTTAGGGCTTCCAATCCACCTTATATATTCACACAGTTAATAACAGCTCATGATCAACTCCATCAACCAGAAAATTGTCCAGAATACCTCTCACCCTGCAGACATTGAAAATAGGAACAAAGGCCCTTGAAAAGTAAGAATGTCCAGCTAAAAATCTTGACATTAAATTAGCATAAAATGTGAATACCAAATAGCACATAATTCTTCCCACTTCCAGTAAGAATGTGTGATACTACTCAGAAACATGTTTAAAACAGTGGCAAAAATGATGGAAAAATATAAGCAAATTATCAAGGGACAGTTTAAAATCTATAGATTTTAATGAACTATATTGCAGAATTCTACCACACAAAGTAATTTATTTCTGCAGAAAAAGGGAGATGTAATATTTGTGTTTTCCTTTTTTAAATTATTAGTGCCACTGGTATGTTGGTCATGTAGTGTGGTTTTATGGGAGATTCAGAAGATTGTGGGAAGGGGTAAATGAAGCCTGAAAAATAGGGACATACCTCCAAAAAATAGGGACATCTTGTACAGGGTTAAATCAGCCCTGAAAGTAGGAACATTCCTCCAAAATAAGGACAGTGGAGAGGTCTGCCCAGCCCTACAAAAGGCAATTCATAACTGTTCACCAGCTAGATAGTTATACTGTAGTATTCAATCTATCCTTAATGACAACCAGTGCAACAACAAAAAAAATCATCTGGAGATTCTTAATGAGAGAACTATGTTGCAAAGCTATGAAACTCCATCCCATTATTATTAAAACAAATTTCATGTATGATTTTATTTATTTATTTTATTTCTACTTTGGTAACCAGGAAAGTCCAACTGAGCCAGTAACCCATTGTCAGCAGAGGCTCGAGAAGAAAAGCTCCACAACAAATTCAAAAAAACATTTAAAAGTTGTTAATAAGCAATTATATACAAGGGGAGAAAGGCCCTGCAACAGATTAAATATTTTGCAATGAGCTGGGGAGAAGGGCTCCACAAAACAACATAAAAACATTTTACAATAGCTGATAAGTAATTATATGTTGTTGTTTGTCTTTCGGCTTTTCCCGGTTAGGGGTCGCCACAGCGGAACTCCAGTCCGCTAATGACTGGCAGTAGATTTTTACGGTGCCGAGTTGCCAGCTGGATGCCCAGCCTTCAACGAAGGCACGCCCATTCATGCATGTCTTTTGGAACGCCACTCGACCGCGGGGAGGATAATTATATAAGGGGAGAAAATCCCCACAGCAGATAAAACACAACAGACTGAAATACATTTACATTGCTAGGGTAAATCGTGATCGAGAATACAATACGTACTGCAGTAGCAAAAAACTTTGTAGAAGAGAATTACCTATGTCAAGTAAAGTAAAATGTGGTTATTCAAAATATTGACTATATTTGTAATAATCTATGGAGGTGACAAGTAATGCGGTATTCTGCTGCCAAAATAGACAGAGGAATAGAATGAGGTGAGGAGGACTAGTGAGCAGGAGGGGAAATTAAGGACATGGAGAGAGAGTTGATCAGAATTAGAGAGAGATGAGTACGGAATGGAAAGACACTTGGGAAGTAAATAGTAGTGTCGGCTGAAGAGGGAGAAGAGCATAGATTAGTAGTATGGTACCATTAAAATGAGAGATAGTTTTCACTGAAAATCTCCTCCGGTTTAAATTACGACTACAGCACCTTAACCAGACGTAGTTATGTTCATGCCATACATCTCACTAACACCAACATAACAGAAAACAAGCTTTCCTCTACCTATTTCTTTATCTTTTCTACACTTCTCTCATAAACCTTTACTCTTAACTGCTACATCCTATAACTTTTACTTACAGAACTCCTGCACTTTAAATTCAGCTCTGCACTTCAGTACTGCGATGACTTTCTTACATGCTTCTACAACTGCTTTTTAATTGCATCTCAGTGACTAGCTTAATGCATATTAATGACTTGATCAGAGGTCTTATTAACAAATGCTCAGATATTCTTATACTTGTATAGTTGCAATACAAATCTCGTCCTCTTGTACTAACAATTTCTTTATATGATTTTATGACATTAAACGACTATGTTCACAGCTATTTAACTATGTCTCATATAATGAATGCTATATGTAAAGTAGGTCTGTCTTGCTATGTTCGACTGTGCTCATCATATTATGTTTGACATGAAGTCACTATGTAAATATGCTGTGCTTTCATACTACATTCTAATCGCTTAAACGTTTATGATTTGTGTGCCGCTTTTCTTCCCGGACCTTCTCTGAAAAGGGTCATGAAAAACATCCCAGTCAGGCTATCTCAGTAAAAAATACAAAATAAAAATAAAACACGTAAAAGTCTGGCCTTTAGCGGTACAGGGGTAACTTGGTATTGCTTTTTCCCAGTTTGCTTTGGAATGGGGCTCTGACCTAGAATCCTAAGGTTACACTCTCCTTTTGTGAGGTGTATTTGATGTTTGAACTCATAGCTATACTTTAGGACTGTATGAAAACACTTCACAATGATCATGTAGGGGGGGGCAGATAATCTAATACTTTCTTTTTTATTTTTTTCCTTTTTTTTTCTTTCTCTCTTTTATGAAGAACAGGATCTCTCATATGGCTATCCACCTAATGGCCCTCCCTATTAATTCTCTTGCAGAGGTTAGAATTGTGATCCCCCCCCCCCCCCACACACACACACACACACACTGGAATCCATTGCAGTGGATTCTGAGCATGCCTATCATGGCCTGAATATTGAAGGTTGTCCTCTTTTCCGTACAGTCCAGGCCAGCCTGGACCCAACACCTTCAGTTAGCTAAATGCCTTCTCTCATATCCCTGAACTTTGCCATGGATGTCCAGTGACGGAGACAGCCTTTCGGGATCCTAACCATTCCCTTTCCCACCTAATTCAGTAAGAGGCAAATGGACAATGCATTCTCAAATGTCCCCTTCTTTGTTAGCCCTATGGCATCTATGCCATTATACAAATATATGTTCTGATCATGGAGGGTCCCGTCAGTGGATCAACATTTAATCATTTGTTGATTTATTCAGATACTACTTAAGATCAGTACTGAGGAGTTTAGCATCTTCTGCATTAAAAAATTCAAACTCTAAAATGTTATCTCTTGGCAGTAGTAATGCTGGATTCTGCCACTCCTGAAGTGTCAGTTAGTTCACATAAAGCCATGCTCAGTGGTTTCATTTCTTTCTAAGTCCCAAAAATATACTTCCAGCTGTCACCAGGATAAAATGCAACACTTTTATTCACTTATATTTTTATATCAACATTTCATTTACTATTTTAAACACAAAATAAGAACTTTGCATGAAACATATCACCACAGTAGCAGAATAAAGTAAGACAGCATTCATTATAGTCATCAGATCACCCCACAGTAAATCATGACCTCTGTAACTCTTTAAAAATCCCACAAATTCTTAGCAAACACAAATTTACCTTCCTCTTAAGGGGGGTACCTGTCTACCATATCTCCCTCAAGACAGATATTTTCTCAAGTCCCCTTTTCCATCATGCTTTCTGTTTTCAGTATTCCTCACTACCAATGACAATGCCCTGGCCTATTCCCACCTTTAATCCTGTTTTCTTCCCTTCCTACGAGGGCCTTCACCACCCTGGTGCCCCACTTAATTTTTAACATTGTGCTCATGCAGCATTCCTATTTCCCAGTAAGCTTCTTCCTATACTTGGGCCTGCTCTCTGTGCCAAGCCTTTTACTCGCTGCTTGCCTCCGCACTGCCATCAACCACTTCACCTCATGTAGCGTTTCTCTTGACCACAGTTTCCTAAAAGGCACAGCTCTAACCTCTCTCTTTTTTCATTGCACTGTCAACATCCTGTGCTGAAGGGGAAAGCTCCCTGTACCTCTCACTATTGCCTACTAGAATTAGTTCAACATACCTGGTAAAATGCACCCTATACAAGGTGATGCTTCCTTATTGGCCCTCCAATATTACTCGAATTCTGAACAACTGTACGCTATATAGCTGAGCTATACCTCAGCCCCCCCCCCCCCATCCTCTCCCTTACTTTCAGCACTTTCCTGACTTCCTATAACCATATATGTTCAAGCTTTTCAGGGATGTTGCAACACATAGGCACCATTATTTGTCTACCCATTTCTCTAGCCTAGCCTGTCCCCTAAATCTCCCTGGCCCATCTTTCCCAAACTTCATCTCTTGCTGCTTTTCTGGGATCCTTTTGCCATCTTCATGTAATCTGTCTCTTTCTGTCACTGGAATTCCTTTCAGTCCCAGGATTTACCCATAAATGGTGTTAGTTGTGCTTCCTAACTATCCCTGTTTAACTCTTATCTTCCTCCTTTTAGCCTCTCTAGTCCTGCCAAAACTGTGCCTCGTGTGCAGTTACCCCCCCCCCCCCAAAATCCCATTTGTTCACACCATATATCTCTTTGGTGTGCTGAAAGGTTCTCATCATTCATCATTCTATTCAGTCTTTCCTCTGTTCCTCATTAGCATCTGTGGAAAATATGGTGTTAAATGTAAAAAATGTAAGTGGCCATGTAGCAAAACTATTTAGATAATGCTTTCTTCCTGTGTAACACACTTAATTTAGCTGATATGAGTACTGGAAAGTTTGAGGCTCATAATGTTGAGTGGATGAACATTAGGTTATTTATATGCAGTTAATGTACTGCTTTACGTCCTCTGACAATACACACACACACACACACACACACACACACACACACACACACACACACACACACACAAAATGTCACTTGGAATAAAACAAATTATCTAATTACTGAACTCAGCGCCTCCAAGGTGGCTTGAAACCATATGCTTGAGCTACTTTTTCTTATTAGTTTACAGCAACCTATTTTAGTTGTAATTAATTAAAGTGAAGTATCTAGAGATTCCAGTTTGCATACTGCATGAAGTCTGTCTGAATAATAAGAGGTGAGTCAGATGGTGATCTCTCCTAGGACACTGAATCTTTGCAAGCAGAGGTGTAGATAGAAATTCCAGTTTTGTAGTGTATGTCTATGAACATTGTCCTCACTCATTACATTTCTCATACATAATTAGCAAATGTTGTACAGCCCCATTTAAGAAACACAGACATCTTACCTGAATGAACTGTAACAGAATGATAAAATATGGCGTATTAGTGGTAATAGGCAAAAAAAAAAAAAAAAAAAATCACACTCAGATGAGTAAAGTGGGTAAGCTAGGCTGAATAATTTTTTGCAAGAATGTGCCACTGCACAAACCTGAGATCCACTGGGCAAACTGACAATGAGATGTCATTGAAACCAAAAACAATGCTCCTGTCAAAATTTGAGAGAAGCTTATTCTTACTGGTTGTTCTTCTGCCGCCATTGTTCTTTTATCATTTGGTAAATACTGTGCAGGTGTGAGAAATATTTAACAGGCATGAGATGTATTCTGCGTATATAAGGAACACTTTCCAGGCATGTGAGATACTCTCTATGTATGGCAAATGCTCTGCAGACATAGAACATACTTTGTATATGTAGGAAGTTTCTGCAGGCATGTAATGTTATATTTATGCACGGGAAATACTCTGCAGGCAAAGCAAGTACTCACTCAATATGCATGGCAAAGCCTCTAGAGGCATAGGAGGTATTCCATAGGCATGATTTAAATTTGGCAATAAGTGTGCACAGCTTATGCTGGCTGAGTAGTGTCTGATTTATTAGTGCAAACCATGTAAAACTGAAAGGCGAATCCTGATCAGAAAAGGGTGAAAGTAACTTGACACAGGAAAATACAAAAATATTGTAGTCTTTCCTGTTAAGAAAAGAATATTGTAGAACCAGTGTTACATTGTATAGTAGATTAGACATCTTAAATCTGTGCACATTTCAATCTAGGTTAACAGACAGACACCAAGGATATAAATCCATCTTGACTGAAAGTTTAACAGTTGTACATTTTAAATCTTGAATTATGAAGCATTGAAGTATTGCACCTGTGAAACATTCTATGAAATATGCGTAAAGATATGGAGTTATATATGTTTTTGCCAGACAACAAAACCACCTGGACCCCACACACATCTGTTCTGAAAATATTCTAAATCCAAGGTTATTCATGCTTGGGAGAAAGAAACAAATGCTTTATCAGAGGCTGTCTATCTTTGAAGTTACAGTATTTCAGTAGTGGGGGATGGGGTTGAGAGAACAGTAATTGTGCAGTGCTATAATACTGCTGACAGTAATGGTTTCTAATTTGTTGAATAACAACGTAAATCTTGCATTTCATTCTTTTAGTAACTAATACTACTTATCCTTATCGTATTATGAGTTTTCTTTCTGCATTACATTCATTCATACACGTTTCACTGATGGCGAGAAGATTCCCTAATTATCACTAGCTGCCACCAGCACATGTCCATGTGGATACATATAAACACACACACACACACACACACACACACACACACACACACACACACACACACACACACACACACACACACACGTGCATACGTACAGTCATTACTTTACCTGTAGCTGTACCAGACCTGTAGGTATAGGATTTTTTTTCTACATTACATTAATTCATGCACGTTGACTGATGGTGAGAAGAGTCCCTAATTATCACTAGGTGTCACCAGCACATGTCCACGTGGATGCATATAAACTCACATGATACACACATATGCACACACACATACATACACACATGCATACCTACAGTCATTACTTTACCTGTAGCCGTACCTGACCTGTAGGTATAGGATTTTTTTCTGCATTACATTAATTCATGCACGTTTCACTGATGGTGAGAAGAGTCCCTAATTATCACTAGGTGCCACCAGCACATGTTCATAGCTTCATAGGTAGGTACTAGGCTATCAGCCCAAGGGCCTACATAAGCCTAGCCAGCAAGGTTCCATAGCTTACGCCACCCAAGAAAGTTATTTTTCTGTGCCACTGTCCAGCAGAGACTCTGTTCACTACTTTACCCATTGCGTTTCCCCATTTTTTGAGAACTACCTTTGTGAGCTGCCTCCCTCAGCTGTTGGTCTTCTGGTGATCTGTGTACTTTCCTCATACATCGGGTAACCTATGATATAGACATAAATATGGAACTATGTTGAGTAGATGATAGGTTGGGCCCATTATTCTGCATTTTGAGGGAAGAAAGTTTGTTTGTGCTTCCCTTTTCTGATACCAACAGAATAAGGGGGTCACAGCTGGCAACTTAACACCTTGTCCCACCATTCTGAGTTTTGCCACTGGTAGTGATACTGCCATTTCTGTCAGGGTAATGCATACAGAGGGAATAAAATGATATTTTTTTGTTTCTGCATCTTTTATGATTTTAAAGATTGATAGCAACAAGCAGTAAATTACTCCATCATAACTGTTACTTCTGGTTAGTACAGCTGAGCCCAGCAAATGTTGAATACAAACAATCTTTATTAAAATCCTTCTTCCAAAAACATATAACCTAGAAATACTGAGCAGAAAAACTGTTGTTTATAAGAGACCTTGGGAACAGTGAGCCACCATGGTAACTTACTGGACATTGTCTTGAAGTGGGGTATATCGAGTAGCCAGAATGATGTAAGCATAGATGTCTTGCTGTGTTATGGAATTTCATTATTCCTAGCTTTAACAATGGCAGAATGGTTTGATGGGATTGTGCAATTATGCCAGTGCATATTAGGGAGGGTGGGAGTATGTGCATTCTTATCTAGGACATCCTTTTATTAATAGATTACTGTCACACCAGTTTAAAACAAAGAATTATCAGCTGGAAACCTGATAACAAACCAGGGCCAGGTTTATTTCATGCCACTGAATAGTAAAATTACATTTTTAGATCAGAGGACAATGTAGTGAAGTACAATTTCATTTGTCACTGTCATCGGGCTGCTTTGGACTGTTTTCTCCCTAAACTCAAAGTTTCATATATAGGGCCTACCTGCGTTTTAGTAATTTCTTTTTTCTTCCTCACATGTACATTTATCTATGCCAATGATCTTTGGAGGACTATTTTCTAAATGACTGGCAGAACTTCATAGTTTGTCAAACTAAACTGTATTGCTTTCATTAATTTTACACTGGTCTTCCTTATAGAATATTCATTGGATATTTTAATTGCTTTATCCCATTATGTGTTTTGTGGGCATGCAAAGAAACTTTATGGATTAGTCTTGGTATAACCCATGGCTCAGTGGATTGTCACACAACAGTAGCAACTGTAACTTTCAAAGTTGTGACTGAAAAAGGTCCATATAGCACAAATTGATTTATCCAGTTATCAAATAAATGTAGGGCAGCACAGTGATGCAGCAATTAGCATTGTCACTTCACAGCAAGAGGTTCTCTGGTTTGATTCTCAGCTGGAGTGCCTTCTGTGTGGAGTCTGTATGTCCTCCCTGTGTTTGCATGGGTTTCTTCAGGTATTCCAGTTTTGTCCCACATTCCGAAGACATGCTGCAGGTGGATTGGACATTCTGATTTGGCCCTAGGTGTGAGTGTGTGTGTGTGTGTGTGTGTGTGTGTGTGTGTGTGTGTGTGTGTGTGTGTGTGTGTGTGTGTGTGTGTGTGTGTCTGCACCTTCTGAGGAAGGTTGGGTGCTGGGCTGCCAACTCAACACTGTAAAACTCTACTGCCACTCGTTCTGTGGACCAATGATCCACTGTGGCAACCCCTAATGGAAGCAGCCGAAAGGAGACAAAGAGGATTAAGTAAACAAATAAATGCATAAAAACTTCTATACAATGCCTTTAGGTTGCCTCTCTTATTTCCTAATGTATAGTAGGCAGGTACTTGAAGTGGAATAGTGACATTTAGTGCACATGTAATGCACACGTTTTCTAAAATCAGTTGTATGTGCTAGGAAGGAAAAATAAGCTTGTGATCAGGACTGTAATGCTGATATATTTTAGACTGACTTGAAAGATTTTAACAGTTCTTTATCAAATGATACTTCTTAAAAAAATACATGTGTAAAATATGTGCTACCTCTGTTCCATGTGCCCTAAATTGCTCTGCATTACCTGATTGTTCAGTTAGGGAGCAAGCTAGCAAGTATGACTGGTGCACGGCAACCAAGCCTGTATGACCAACACTACTGTACTGGATTATTAATTCCCTGATACCCAAATAATGCATTCTTTTTGTACCACTTTGTTTAGACTGCAGCCTTGCAATTTGTGCTGCTTTCCTTTTTGCTTCCTTTATCTTGTCTTCGTTTTGCCATCCCTTTTCTTGTATCTTTTGTCTGCTGCTTTCCTTAATCTTCACTTCTTTAGCAAGCTCTGTAAAGCACACCTTGATTGTCAGATTTCTGTATCTAGTTTTTGTATATCCCTTCCCTGCTGTCAATGTTCTGAGAGGACGAAGCCATTTCTAGTTATAGTAGGATTGTAATAGGTCTTGGCAGTATTACTTGTTGTAGTAGATGTCTTCCAAAATGTAGTAAATAAATCAATTCAGGTAATTTCACCACCCTTTTCCTCCTGCTACTAATTAGCAGCTGTCAAAATTGAAATATGTGTCATGCGTACCATAAAGCATATGATAATTAATTTATATGCTTTGTTATAGATGTACAGATTAAGGATTTGAATGCACCATTTGGTAATAATTATGTAGGCAGCCTGAAAGCTTACGGGTCTATGTTTGGCTTTCGAAAACACAAACCCTCGAATGGCTAAATATCATACATAAAACAGAGATACAGAACATTACCTAACATTGAATGGCCATAGTTGGCCAACAACCAAGAATTAAAGCAGTGTGTAAGGTGAGTGAAGGAAACCTTTCAAATTTGCCCTATTCCCCACCGCAGTATGATCTCAGAGTTGGTATATATATATATATATAGTTGGGGGGGGGGATGTGGTGGGCGAAGTCCCCCACCTTGGTTGGCTGTGTTTGCGATTTTGGACAACTATGGCCATTCGATGAATTTATTTTCAAAGTTACACATGTTTGATAATGTCCTCTATCACTGTTTTACATACGATGTTTAGCCATTCAAGGGTTTGTGTTTTCAATATCCTAACATAGACCCAAAGCTTAAATGGGGTATACTTTTCATATTGGCGCCATCATATGTGGCTGGCTTCTTCAGTTCAAAATCATAGAATTTCCCAACCTTATCTGTCATGAAAAATGTACCTTTAAACAGCATAAACATTCACACTTGCAGTAGTTGCATACATGAGTGCTATATTTACTGCAGTGTACAATCACAGTGCACTCTGTCATAAAAGAAACTGAGCTGATCACAAGTGTCAAACATTCCAGAGCCAAGTACAGGATCAAAGCTGTAAAGTTGCAGATGTAAATTTTCAGCATCAGAGTCCTCATTTTCCACGACAAATTTATTTTTAAAGTTATTTTAATCATTTAAATCACAAGCTTTTATTGACTGATATGTTTTTTTCTTCTGCTACAGGTAACTTAAAGAGATTTTGAAAACATTAGTTTGTCCAGTGACAAGGGTCAATATTTGTTCTACCATTCCTTCCAACTCCTTGTGCAAGTTTTCAGCAGAGAAAAAAATGAAGTCCTGCATGTAAAGTTATCACATCACCATAAATTTCATAAATATTGCCAGTGTGTTTTAAATACACAAAAGTACAAAAACTAAAGATAAGTCATGCAAAACTTAATTAAATGTGCGTATATTCATAGGCCAGATAGTAAAACTCGAGATATACAAGCCTTCAAGAAGCAGGGTTGGTATAACTTTTTCTTGTATTATAAATAATACTTCATTACTTCTGTTTCCAAAATATAAGCCATGGCGGTGCAGCGGTAGCGTTATTGCCTCACAGCAAGAGGTTCTCCCTTTCGATTCTTGGCGGGAGTGCCTTCTGTGTGGAGTCTGCATGTCCTCCCCACGGTCGAGTGGCATTCGAAAGATATGCATAGAATGGGCGTGTCTTCGTTGAAGGTTGGGCATCGAGCTGGCACCTCGGCATCTGTAAAAAATCTACTGCCAATCATTAGCGGACCGGAGTTCCGCTGTGGCAACCCCTAACCGGGAAAAGCCAAAAGAAGAACAAAACTTCTGTTTCCAAAATAAACAGTTCAGCAGATCCTGTAATATGTATAAGTAGTATTACATACTTGTCTTACAGTACATGGTTCTTCCAGTTTAACAGCACATGTAATCCATAGTGGTGGAACAGGGTACATAGCGCAAACACAGAATATAGTATCCGTGGTATTATTGTAACAGCCATAAAATGCACAACATCAAAATAATGTTATAAAAATCTCTACATAAATGCAATTTAAAGTATAAGGCATTAATTTTCTGCATTTAATTTAAAAATATATACTATTTGACCAATGCAACTGACTTAGCCAGAAAACAAATAAATATAACAACATTTTGCTGTAAAGAGCCATTAGCTCCCCCAAACATACAGTAATGTTAGATGTGTTTTTAAAATTCTGCTGAGTTCTATGTTGTGAGTTTGGGGTATAGTATTAAGTGAATACACGCTATGGACAGAAAATAAATGTTAAAACATTCATTTCAACCTGGAGCCATCTTCAGAAGTAACTTGAAATGTAATAATAAATATTTAGAAGAAAACTAACACTGTTTATCCGTATATTAAAGACCATTGGTCAAAGTGTCACAACATTTATTCTCTGTTTGTAACATTACTGTACCTTATGTTTTCTTGCTTTCAGGTTTAACCACAATCAACAACGCACAACGTGTTATCGTATACTGCAAAAAAAAAAAAAGCATGTAATGGTGACAGTGCAGTCTAATACAATACAATAATCAAATTCAGACTTTCTTCAAGGCTGGAACTCCTGTGTCAGAGTAGGGCTGTCTTTGCCAGTGCTGTCCTAAAAAGTGTGCTGGTACCCCCCACCCACGTGCTGAGCTGGGAACATTCTCAGTGCTTACTAGTATCATGAATACATGCAGTAATAATACTAATTAACATGATGTTTGATAAGGCAGAGGATTAAGGTTATGAGCAGTTTACAATATGCTTCTAATAGTCCAGGGTTTGATACCCTTAGCCTTCTTTTACTTACTGTATCAGAAAAGATCCACATAGATCATTATTGTACCCAGGTTATAAAATATAAATGAACAAATTAATAAATACATAGTGCAGTTGTGTGACAGTAATCCCACTAACCATATATATTTGAATAACAGGATCATTGCAAATATATATATATATATATATATATATATATATATATATATATATATATATATATACACACCCATGCATACATGCACACACATGCATACACACACTTACACAAGCAGGTTTAGCTAGTGCATTGTTGTATGGCCTTCCCAACTTATAAAAGATTCCTGGTAATCCTTCTGCTAATTAGGATTGAGGTTTGGGCACAGTTTTTGACAATTCCCTGCTCCAGAAAAGAAATGAAGATGCTGCAGGTTACTGTCCCTTACAGCTGTATTTTCAGCTGACATCCTCAACAGGGGAGATAGCCTTGTGCTGCTGCAGAAAGGATGCTCAACTGGTCTTGAACTCTGCCAGAAGTCAGATCGACATTAGTCTATGGCTAAATTGGTTAAGTTCCATAAATTATGGGTGAAGTGCAGTAATGACCTAGTATTCACCTCACACAGCTCTTTTTGCATTTTCCACTGGGGTTTATTTACTTAAAATAGGTTTAAATTAGCAAATTATATTTTTTAGTGTATACAGACATAAAAAGTATAAAATATTAAACATAGTTATCTACCAGTAGTGTTGTGATGATAGTTGATTTAATCTAGCACACCTAAAGCTAACCTAAGCATAGTCTGACAAATCAGGCATGGTAGAAACACTTTACTCCAGATTTTCTACACCAGTGGAGTACTGCTTTTCCCTTTATATTTTGACAGCCCCAGAGATTATTTAATTTTAAAGATGGTGGTGCAGGAGTCTCGCCCTGTATGGGATGAGGTGGGCTTTGCTCCCCCATAAAACAGTTTTCTTGTATTTCATTTTTGTTTCATTAGGCAGTTGCCATTTTAGCTAACTGTGTTTGAGAAACTGACACTTATCTCTTGCATTGTCAGTCACCTGCTCATAAGTCATGCATCTGCGAGCTTTACTACTTTAGTAGTAAATTTAAAATCATGTAACTCACTGCTTTTCAGTGGCTGGAAGCACATTCTATCCTATATTCAGGTTCATGGAGGAGATACCAGCAGTGATGACATGAAAGTCTGTGTTAATATGGTTGTGTGATACTTCTGCTTTAATCACATGGCATGGTATAGCAGAAAATCTCCTACAGTTTTAACACATCAGTTACTTTTTTCTGTGATTTTCAGCTGGGGTGCCTTCTGTGCGGAGTCTGCATGTCCTCCCTGTGGTCACGTGGGTTTCCTCCGGATGCTCCGGTTTCCCCCACATTC
>NC_056745.1:334033190-334215690 GCF_019279795.1 Protopterus annectens | reverse complement strand
GACAGTCTATCGTAGACTGGATAATGTCAAACAAGCCTTCCCAGATAACTCTTTCTGGCAGCCTACCTGACAGCATGAGTGACCACTTACCTACTTATATAATTAGAAATCATCCCACTGTAGATAAGTCTACCACCTATAAACAAATATGTAACAAAAGTAATTTTATCTAATCAAAGTTCCTCTCAACACTGACAGCTTGTAATTGGAATCCTATCAAGCAACTCAACCTTAATGAAAAAGTATAAAGAATCAGTCCAGGCTACCAGGAAAAATGTAGAAACTTAATATAATTCCAGTAAAATATACAGATGAGCGCTTTCGTCTCCTACAAGACTTCATCAGATAAAATTTAAAAAGTGCTGCCATACTTATATAGAAATCACTGCTGCTATCATTTAAATCCAATTAGTAAATTTTAAAATTTTTAAAGCAACAAGCTGTAAATTAAATCCTTATTACCTACAATGTCTGTCTAAAATGTGTAATTAATATTATGTTAAGTGATCCATGTGCACACATTGTAAAAAAATCTCTAAAATTCTATACAATACATAGAAAATGTACAATGTTAATTCATACCCTTAATGAAGCTGTAATGTACTTCAGTTCCACTTTCCTTAACATACTAAATTTCCATGCTCCACCTAGAAACGTTAGAATTAATGCTAACTATGCACCCTAGCTGACCAAAGAAACGAGATCTCTGCTTCATGCAAGGGATAAAGCTTGGTCTAACTGAAAAAAAGAAAAACTCAAAGCAAACATACCTAGAACTTAGAAACAAAGCCAAAAAATGCTGAGAACAGACAAAATTAATTACTATCACAGCATACAAATGAAATACAAACACAATTCACAGAAGTTCTGGACAGCTATTAATAAGGTTCTTCAACCAGGAACATCTAAAACCCTTCCCCCTGTTACTAGAGGCACCTCAAATAATGTTGGTACCCAATTTAACAAATTCTTTACTGAATCCATTCTCATACTAGCAAGCTCTCAAAACTCCCCCAACCACAATGAGACACACATACACCTTAATAATGAAAATAACTTTACCTTTCAACTCGTCCCTGTAAGCCTGATTAAAACACTATTTAACAGGCTAAAACCAACTACACTTGCCGCAGATGGACTCCAGCTGAATTCCTAAAAATAGCCGCTGATGTAATAGCTTATCTAGTAGCCATTCTTATCAACCACCCTGTCTCTGAGAAGCTAATCCCTGACCTCTGGAAAATCTCCCATATTATCCCCTTCATAAAGGGGGCAACTTAAATGAACTAACTAATTACTGCCCTATAGCCATACTGTCTCACCTCTCTAAAATACTAGAAAGGTATATTCACATACAAATTATGGATCACCTCAGCACGAAGAAATTGCTTACTAACAATCAACATGGTTTCAGGCCTTCTCACAGCACAACCACTGCACTCATGTCATTCACTCACTTAGTTAATGGACACAGAAATTATGGTAAATATGTATCAGCCATCTTCCATGACCTTTCCAAGGCCTTTGATATGGTTAATCATAACAAACTATTAAAACCTCCATCAGAATTCAGTCTTAGCCAAAACACTATAGCATGGTTTCACAGTTACCTAACAGGTAGACAGCAGGCAGTTAAATGGCACCAGAAACTATCTCCTCTGCTCCCAGTAACAATAGGGGTTCCACAAGGTTCCACCTCTGTTGTTTACCATATTTACTGATAACCTCTACACCGCTACTCTACACTCCTACGTCATCCAGTACACAGATGATTCTACATTAGTCTGCACCTCCTTTTCACTCCAGGAACTACACCAACAAACTCAAGCCTCCTTTCTTTCTGTCGAATCTTGGATCACTGACCACCAGCTAATTCTGAACCCAAACAAAACACAGCTTATCTTCCAACCCTCACAACACACCAATCCTGACCTCTCATTCAACATCATATCCAATAACAAGACTATTATATCTCCTGTTACTCACACAAAGCTTCTCGGTGCTGTGACTGACTCTAACATGAAATTCGATACCCATATCTCTCTTACTATAAAGAAAGTCCACAAAAATAGGTACTCTATATAGGAATAAACAGTTTTTTAACAGACACTACTAGGGTCACTATTGCACACATACATCTAATCTCAGCTCTACTATATGCTTCTCCAATCCTAACCAGCCTTCGAAAATCTGACCTAACCAAATTAGAAGCCTGCTACAACAAAATTGCCAAATTCACTACCAACAGTTCCTTCATATCACACCACTGTCTTGCTCACAAAAAGCTCAACTGGCTAGAACTTCCTAATCTGCTACTTTATAATCAACTTACCCTGACACACAAAATTCTTTATCATCCTGAGAAAAACCCCTCACTATGAGACCTGATTCTACCATACTCCTGTACCAGACAAGTACGCTCCACTAACAAATTTCTCCTCAAAGTAATTAAAGATAATAATAGAGCAGGTTCATCCCTCTACTCTAGCACTATAGCAAAACACTGGAACAAACTCCCGCCCCCATCACAGCCGCAGCTTGTATACGTGAATTTAAAAAGTCCTTAAAATCACATTTGTTGAACTCAAGGCTCTGCAAATGTGACAGTACAGGCTAATACTAGATCCTCCCTTCCTACCATCTCTCTTTCTCCTTTCATGTGATCATCATTTATGCTTTCTCACCACTTCTCTCCTCAAATTTCTTATATAATCACATCTATCCGTGTCTTATCCTTGTTTTCCCTTTGACAGCTGCTAAATATAAAAGATACTTTATAGTGAAACTAAGACTGCAAATTGCTGATCATTTGATATACTTTTTGTTATACTTTTTGTTATATGCTAAATGCTGGTAATAATCATTTGTACTTGACTGTGTGAACTAAATTGTAAACTATTATTGTTTAATGTGGTGATTTAATTAATAGAACGAACAAGACAAGAAGAAGGATCATAAGATGAGGTCCCGATAGACCACCTGGCCTTAATGATAAAGTACAACTAAATATTTGGTGTTCAAAGCATTTGAGAGCCTACTAATGAATGTTTTACATTATTTAATCATGAAGAAGTATATTCTTGTTTCTGCCAAGTCCTTAGGGATTATTACATAAATATTTTGGAAATATGACATTTTAAAGATGCAGTAAGGTTGTATTAAAATAAGAAGATCAACTGCTCTGCATTGTATCATCAGTCTTTGTTGAACATTATCTGAGAAACCCACTAACATGTAACACCATGTAACATTTTTTATACATTCTCCACCCACCAGCTGTAAGTTCACAGGAGAGGAGTGAGTAAGCTTATATTTTTCAATTTCACGAACGATCAATTCGCACGCAGCAGTATTTTTAACGATTTTTGCACTTTGTATTCAGTCAGGTGAATGACTTGACATTCAGGTTGTTTAGAAACTGTTGAGCATCACTGATGTTTTACATGTTTTTAAGCTTTAAAATCAATACACCATTTTTTGATGTTGTATTGATTTTTTTTTCTTTCTTGTCTGAACAATATGGACTATTAATTATATATATCTTATGTTATAAATAGTTCCCTGTACTTTAAAGAACACAGAGAACATGACCAACCATAACGACCAATAGTTTGGATGGTTTTAAAAGTGTTTTGTTTTATTTTGTTTTGTTTTAAGAGTCTGAAAGAAGCTTTGGCTTAAAGCGCCCTCGTTGGAATAAATATCATGTTTGTTTTTGAGTTCCTTGTCTCGACTGATAGCAGCTCTGCACTTGGAATTGTGTGTTATTATTGTTTATTGTTTATGTAAATTTTATTTGTGGAGATTTTCTCCCCAGGCCTTCACTCAAAAAGAACCTATGTCCAGTTGGACTTTCCCAGTAACCAAACGTAAAATAAAATAAATAAATTGTCTTAGCATGTGTCACACTGCCCATTTCTCACACACGGTGTCAAACATTTTGCAGAAAAAATGTTAAGAGGTGTAGGCTGACCTACTCTTTTACATTATCTAGACCAACTTGTCATAATAATTTGTTCTTTGTTGTGTGATGGTAGTTTGAGATGTAGCACCATACTGTTCCTTCCCTAATTAATTTGTCTGCTGCCGTGGATATGAACTTTTCCACTGTCCCTGTTACTAGCTTGGTGGATATGGGCATCCTGTGGCAATGTAGAAATTGCCTCATGTTTACTGACAACCAGTTAATTCTCAAACAAACTGATATGGTATGTGAGAGATGTATTTACACAATGTCAGTGGAGGCCAAGCTGTCACATAAAAGTAGTCCTAATGCCAATAAGGTTGTCAGCAGTACACATGCTGCACCCATCACACACGACACAAAGCAGACATATAGACCCACATGTGCTGAGGCACTTAAATGTAACCTTCCTGAACTCCAAAGACCTCCAAGATGAAGTACACATAACAAATATCCTCAACAGTTCCAAATGCACTCTTTTAAAATAACACTTGCATCACCACATACAGCCACATCTCATGGAGCCTCTACTTCTAAGCCAATAAGGCCAGCCACCACACAATCCAACATTCTGATCATTGGAGACTCCATTATGAGACAGACCAATGTCCCAGTCACCAGGCTCTGTAAAGAGAAAATCACAGTCAGTTGCTTATCAGGGGCTAGGATCCGCCACATTACGCATGCACTCAGGTCATTGGACCACAGGTACAAGTATGACTCAGACATAGTCCATGTGGGTGTAAATGACCTACGATGTAACTCCCTAGACTGTATGAAGAGAGATATCGTGGAGCTCTCAGAATCTTTGTCCCTGGCTGGTATGAGCCTAGCATTGAGTAGCATAATACCACCACCGAGGGTGATACAATGATACAATGTATCACTGAGGATGATGTCACAATGCATTGAGCAGGATATTACCTTCTCCACGGATGATGCCACAATACAAAAAAAAGATGACTGACTTTAACAATTGGCTTAGTTTCTGGTGTCATTCTAAGGGGGGTGCAGTATTTGTCAGCTTGGTAGTAGGTGTTCAACACATCGTGCTGCTTTGCCAGGGAAGTTCTGCACCTCTCCCCTATAAGCTTTTGATTATTTGCTAAAATGTTGTCTTCTCCCATAGTGCCTTTTTTGGGCAATACCAAACAGAAAGTACTTATGAAATAGCAGATCAAGATCAAAATCAAGAAAATCAAAATGTGTTACTGCTCAGTGCTAGGAGTGTAAACAAAAAGCTCCACTCCCCAGAAGTTCTCTTCAGTCTAGAGAATGCTAACATCTGTCCAGTCGCTGAGACATGGTTTAAAGCTGTGGGAGAGCACACAGACAGTGCAAGATTATAATACCTTCTACACATTTAGATCAGCTACTACACAGTCAGGGACTAAAGGCGGAGGTGTCTTGATTTACTTCAAAAATAAATATACCTCAAGGCTGGTCAAACAGCACAATTCCCTTGAGCTTCTCCATGTTTAAATCACCACAGGAAGAATCCAGTACCACTTGCTTGCAAGCTATAGGTCCCCCTCTATGACTCAGGAAACCCATAGCATGTATATAAACTTATTAGAAACACTCACCATCCAACCCAATACCATATTCATGGTGACTTTAAGTACCCCACTATTAACTGGGAATCCTATACAGCCCAAATGTACAGGCACAATGATTCCTGGATTTTGTAAACACAAACTCCCTGGACCACACTGTCAATACACCAACCAGGGGTGCAACCATATTGGATCTGTTTATCACTAATATGAGAGAGTGCTGCACACACAGTGTAATGTCTTCCTGGTAGGGATAGGCCACACAATGGCCTCCTTTGAATCAGAAATAAAACCTGGAGCCCCAGCTAACCGTGGAATATTCAGGAAGGCTAACTTCCTGCTATTAAGTGATACGCTGGCAAAATTTCAAGCCTGCATAAACCCTGTGAACACTGCTGCCAATGCAGAAATGTTCACAGAAATCCTATACAAGCATGTTAATAGATGCAGCTGTACCCACCAGGAAGAAGTACACAACTAACTCAAAAAAATAAACCACCCTGGTGAAATCGCAGAATCAATAGGCTGTATAACAGAAGGAAGAAAATCATGGCAAAAATTGGGAGATGCAGCACCCAGCAGGATAAAAGCAATCTCATCAAACTAAACAAACAACTCAGAGGACAAATAAAGTTTACCAAAGCCAAATTTTAGGTACATTTGGCCTCCTGGGCCAAGGACAACCACAAGGCATTCTTTAGCTATGTCCGCAACCTTGAAAGCAATAAGCTATTGCGTGCAGAGCTCATTGTAAGTGGAGACACCTATACTGAGCCAGAAGATATAGTAAACCTAATGGCAAACAAATTTGGTTCCAACTTTACTACCCTCTTACCCTCAAACATCCCTCAAGAAATACCATCAAGTATAACTCCCCCCACTATCACCAGGAAACAGGTCCTTAATGTTCTTTTTAAGGCCAAGAACACTGCATCATTGCACCAGGACAATATCCCAATATGTCTTCTAAATAGCATGAAACATGACCTATCAGGCCATCTGAAATTGCTATTTAACTGTAGCCTCCAAACAGGCTTCATGCCTCATGAATGGAGAACAGCAGCAGTCATCCATCTGCACAAAGGTGGGCCATAGACAGATGCTGGAAACTCCAGACCCATAGGTCTCACTAGTCTCATGTTTAAAGCCATGGAAATAATTATCATGGAAATGATCAATAATGATGTAGTAAACCTCCAGACACTGGATCCAACCCAATTTGGTTTTGTCAGGGGCAGGTCATGCCTTCTCAACCTGGTGGATGTCTTTGAGAAGGTCAGCAAAGCAATGGATGAGGGCAAAATGGTTTGCACTGCTTACCCTGACCTGGCCAAGGCATTTGACACAATACCCCATTGGGCATTGCTGACAAACTCAAGAGGTTAAGTACAAACCCTTATGTTATCTGGTGGATAGCCACCTGGCTCACAGACATGACCCATGAAGTTAGAATTGGGGGGGGGGGGGGTCCACCTCTACAAAGGGGCCAGTCACAAGTGGAGTCCCTCAGGAATTGGTCTTGGGACTACTCCTTTTAGGCATTTACTTCTCTGAAGTCAAGGGTAATTTCATTGGCCTCTGGCTGACTAAATTTGCAGATGATTGCAAATTAGGAGCTGTCATTGAATCCCACACTGGCACAAATGTTCTCCAGGAAGGGCTGACACAGACAAACAGCTGGTGTCAGAGCCATGGACTAAAACTAAATGCCAAGAAAGGCATAATAGTATCCTTTGGGAGGTCATCCATACTTTGTAAACATCATATTTACAATACACACCTTAGAAATTACCCAGTAGTCAGGGACTTAGCAATACACATAGACAGTTATCTTGCCTTTGACCATCATGTGTCTAAAGTAGTAAGGAAATAATTTGGTGTTGTGCATCTTATAAACAAAGGTATGACATCTAGGTCCAAGGAAGTCTTTGTTCCACTGTATCATTGAGCACATAGCCCCCTTTGGTATGCAGATAACCAGGCATATCCAACAACTGGAATGTCCACAAAGGTTACTCACTAAAAGAATACAAGGCATAAGTAACATGTCCTATGCAGACCTCCTCAAGGCCCTATCCCTATATTCTGTCTCCTACAGGCTGTTGAGCGGAGCTCTTTGCCTGACATACAGGGCATTGTCAGACCCCACTCTGATGGATCTCTGAATCTCTGCAACACAAACAGCACCAGAAGTGCCCATTGTAAAGACTTAAACATTGTCTTTGATATAAATAGGACCTGCTGGAGAGAAAAGTATGTATCCCAGACACTACCCCATCTCTGGAACAGGCTCCCCATCCATGTGAAGCAGAGTTCCTCTCTAACCCAATTCAAGTGTAACTTTGACAATTGGGTTGGGTACAGGAAATTCAGCAGTGGTTTGGCACCTATGTCTCTAATGGACACAGGCAGCCTGTAAATGGTTCATCTCTCAGACCCCTGCTTGTAAATGTTTAATCTCCCAAGCCCCTGTTTACACTTATCAAGGGTACCAAAACTTGTCAGAAATTTGGGATGCATGGCTAGGCTTAAAAATGCCCTTGTGGTCATTACCCTAGTAAACACCTATAAACACTTAGTGTTAGACATAACAGTGTTCCGGGAGAATTGTGTCATGGCTTTCACATCAACCCTGGCTTCACTGTTAGCCTGGCTAGGAAGGACATTCTTGACATCATAACTGGATATTCCCACCCTGGTGTTCTCACATTTCACTGTGGTGCCAATGAAATGTAAGCTTAGAACCCATCTCTGTTTCCTCAGTCCTGGCATTTCTCCGCTGGATCACTGGTGCCTGAACTGCTACTAAAACCAATATTACTAGTGCTATAAGCAGGAGGCTTCCTCCCTATTATTTTATTAGGCTTGATTATTTTTGTTTGGATTTGTGCCACTAACTAGTTTAAGGAGTATAGTACCTGCCATGTTGTGATTTAAAGATGAAGGTTCAAATGCTAGCTGCATTAATGTTGGGCATCTGTAATGTCATTTTCATTGCACCCTGGAGTTTTACCTTACTTTGCTACTTACTAGTCATGTTTTCTGCAACCTGGTCATCTGGAACAAAAAAAAGAGAGAGAGAAAGAAAAACACTGTTAAGCAGCATCAACTTAGCAATAACTGCATCAAATTTGAATTATTATAGCAGCTTTACATGTAGGGTATGCCACATAATAAAGATTATATCTCCAAAAAAACAACTTTCAGTAACTCCTTGTGACTTGTCTAGGTGTAAGGATTTAAACCCTATAATAACTACCCTGATAGCGCCCATCTACATTATAGGGGGCTAGTTTGGTTTTTGCTTACTAATGCACACATCTCATTCTGGGGACAGATTGCTCACACTGACAGCAGGAACCTCTGCTAAGGAGTGATGTGGGAGTTTACAGATTTAAAACATCACAGTCACTAAACAGTGAAGACATTAAGGTATTCTCAGCTGAAACAAGGTACTGGAGTGCACGTTAAGAAAAGAGGAAGTTCTAGATTAAATTTGCAGAATGTAGGAAATGTCAGCATTAAATCACTGACTGCATTACAGATACAGGAAGCATCTGCAGAATCCTGACGCATAAAACAGTCGCTTAAACACAGAACATTCTAAGTGCTGATTAATCTGACCCATTTGCTATTAAGTATACATCAAATACATCAAATTCTGTAAGCCTTTATCAGATTAGCACAGAAGCAGACTACCTATGGCAAAAACAATGTTATTTTAATTTTCATAGAAAATGTATCCTTTTTTTCTTGCTCTGCCTTTCTGTGCAACATGGGTCGTGGTTGTAATCATTTATTTGGCACCGGCACAGCTATTCACTTAATGAATAAAATATAAACCAGGAGGTGATTAAAGACTGAAATGGCATTTCTTTGTATCCTTGCGTGGAAAATATGGCTACATGAGAAACAGGAGGTTGGAAAGTGTGAAGAAAAAGGTTCTATGCTGCATACTGACCTCACTTCAAAATAGTGGATTTTTTTTTCTGGAATGCTTTAACTTTAAGTCTAACAACATGGGTATAGAAAGATGAAAATTGGGCCTGATTTCAAAAGAGTTGGTGTATGTGACTTACTCTGATATAAGCCTACATCAGAGTAAGTCACTTACACTGAGAACAAGTTTTTTGGAATCTAGCCCACCGTCACTCATTTATGGATCATCTAAGATGCTAAAGCTGAAATATATATAGTAGTGTTAAACATTTTCTTTGTTGTACTCAAAAAGTATTGTTGTTGAACTCTAGATCAGTCATTTAAGTCTGACAAATGTTTATCTAAAGAGTACTGAATAATTTCCTTTTGCTGCATCTCACAATCATAAACATCAGGATTTTGAATTCTTGTTTTCTTCAGTAAATACCAAAGACCCGTACCCTTCCTTTAAAGGGTTTTCCTTAACTAATATATGTATATATATATATATATATATATATATATATATATATATATATATATATGTATATACCTTCAACTGTCTAGAAATTTGCAGAATGTCCAAAATTTTGCCTAATTTTTTGTCTGTTTCTCATAAACTTTCTCCACAAAGTCTCCTCTTCATTTTTTCACTTGGAACTAGACAAACCTTCAACTTTAGCACTCAAACCATTCATTTCACAGCACTTGCTTAAAACTAACAGCAAGCACTAATTAACCCTAGCACTAGTCCCCCTATACTGTCCAGAAGGACAAGGCTCTCTATTCGTCCCCACCAGCCAATCAGAAAAACAGCTCACTTTACCTATCCAGGCATGTCCAAAGAGAAGTTTCCGGTGCACTCTCCAGTCCAACTGGTGAATCTGGGCATTTTGAGGCAATGTTACAACTGCCTCATGTACACAGACAACCCTCTCCTCCTACCAACAAACACTAATATATGCGAGAGATGCAATTATGCAGCCAAACTGGAGGCAAAGCTCTCTCAACCCAAGACTGGAACTGACAGTCAGGAGGAGAAGGGTAATACTTGCAACACACCACCAGTCTCACATAGACCTAATAAACCAACACTGGCAAATAACACACATAAATACATGAAAACATACTCGGAGACTCTAAATAAAAATCTGCAAAAGCAACAGAGACCTCCAAAACAGACATCCAAGCAACCTCCACACCCCATCACCAACCATGAAACACATACTTCACATAATCAATGTGCCATGCAATCACAGCCCTTAAGGCAAAATAACATACCCAACACAATAATAATAGGCGACTCTATAGTCAGGCACACTGATATCCCACTAACTAGGCTGGACAAGAGGAAGGTTACAGTTAGCTGCCTGTCGGGCGCCAGGATCCAGCACATAACACAAGCACTCAGGTCACTCCAGAACAAGTACAAATATGACTCTGTCATTGTCCCTGTTGGTGTGAATGACCTCAGACATACCTCCCTGGACTACATGAAAAGAGACATGGAAGACCTCTCTGATCATGTAGCCCAGGCCGGTATGACTCTGACCCTCACCAAGAATGATGCCACAGTATAAAGAAAAAAATTATCAATTTCAACAATTGGCTAAGTTTCTGGTGTCATTCAAAGGGGATCCAGTATCTGTCTGCCTGGGATGACATGCTCAACAAGCCACGTTGCTTTGCAAGAGATGGCTTGCACCTGTCACCCTTAGGCTTTCAAACACTGGCCAAGGCTATTGCCGCCGCCATAGTGCCTTTTTTAGGCAAGGCTCAAAAGACAAACCCACCACCATAAATAGCACAAGTAACCAAAAACTGAGGGTAATGCTACTCAACACCAGAAGTCTAAACCTCAAAATGCACGCACTCAAGGCACTCCACAGTATGGAGAACATCAACATCTGTGCAGTAACAGAAACCTGGTTTAAGGCTCCTGAGAGCACTCCAGCACTACTAGGCGATAACTCATACCATACCTTTTGGCCACAGAACCAGGAACAAAACACAAAAAGGTGGGGGTGTATCCATATTCATCAAGGATACCCACACCTCCAGGTTAGTGGCGCAGCACAATGCATCAGAGATCATCCATGTGCAACTATCAACGGTCAAAACTGCTATCAAAATTGTAGCTTGCTACAGATCACCCAACATGACCCAGGACCCACATTCCGCATTTCTGGAGACACTGGGAAATATGAAGGTCCTACAAAACACCCTAATACTGGGTGATTTCAATTACCCAAACATAAACTGGGAGAACTACTCAAGTATTAACTTCCTTGCCCAACGCTTCCTAGAATTTATAAACTTGAATGCCCAGGATCAACTGGTCAACACCCCCACCAGAGGGAACAACATATTGGACCTGGTCATCACCAACATGGGTGATCGCTGTTCCACACCAGAGGTCAACCCCTCGCTGGTTAGATCCAGACCACAGACTAATCACTCTGGATATCCACATTCCGCCCCACCTCCAATCAAGGAAACCACCATGAAAAACTTTTCAAAAGCAGACTTCACGTTACTTAAAACCAAGGTGGAAAGGTTCACAACCCCCATGCTAAAGGATAATATTGTCCAAGCTGCTGAAACCTTTACAAAGGCACTCTATGAGCATATACAGGAATGCATGGATAGTGCTATCCCAAGTAAAACCAAGACTCACTCCTCCAAGAAAAGGAAACCAGTCTGGTGGACCCCTGCCATAAACAAGCTATACAACAGAAGGAGGAAACTAGTACAGAAAAGAGTAAAATCCCAAGAAGGAAAGACATCCCTGATCAGTATCAGCAAGAAACTACGATCCCTCATTAAATCATCCAAGGCTAGTTTTGAAAGAAAAATTGCCAGTGACTCCAAAGATAAAACCACAAAGTGTTCTTTAGCTATGTCAAGAACCTAAGTGGAAACTCTCAGATCTGCTATGAGTTAGTGCAGAATAGCACAAAATACACTGAACCGACTGATATTGTCAACATTCTGGCAGACAGGTTTAGTGCAAACTTCACCCCCCCCCCTCTTACCCCCTAAAGGTCCCGTAAGCATACCAGAAGAATGTAGGGCCCCATCAATCACTGACACACAGGTTAAAACAGCCCTATCCAAAGCCAAAAACACAGCTTCAATGGGACCGCATGGTGTCACAGGCTGTGTCTTACAAGAGCTCCAAAATGAACTAACTCCTCACCTAAACACACTGTTCAAACTCAGCCTCTCTACAAGCTACGTACCCACAGAGTGGTGCACAGCAACAGTTACCCCACTCCACAAAGGTGGAGCCACAACGGACCCCGGGAACTATCACCCTATAAGCCTGACTAGCCTGGTCTGCAAGGCTATGGAGCTCATCATCATGGAACTCATTAACAGAGACATTGGGAACCTCCAAACCTTGAACCCTACCCAGTTTGGCTTTGTTAAGGGCAGATCATGCCTCCTAAACCTGGTGGACTTCTTTGAGACAGTTACCAAGGCATTAGATGAGGGAAGGGAGGTCCACACAGTCTACCTAGACCTCACAAAGGCTTTTGACACCATTCCCCATTCTAGTATTATAGACAAGCTCACCAGCTTGAACATAAACCCCTACGTCATGAGATGGGTTGCCACCTGGCTCATGGATAGAACCCACATGGTGAGAGCTGCAGGCTCTACATCTGACTTTAAACCGGTTACAAGTGGTGTCCCCTAGGGTTCAGTCCTAGGACCCCTCCTGTTTGGTATATACTTCTCAGAGGTACAGGAAAGCATAGGAGGACTATGGCTGAACAAGTTCTCAGACGACTGCAAACTAGGGGCCCTAATTGATTCTCTGGCTGATACAGACACCCTCCAGAAGGGTCTCACTGAGACGGATACCTGGTTTCAAAATCATGGCCTCAAGCTAAATGCCAAAAAGTGCATAGTCATCCCCTTTGGAAAAAATAAAGTACCCGCGAACTACCACATAGGTGGTAGTCCCCTAAATACAGAAAATGTAATAAGGGATCTGGAGACCCAAGTAGATAGTAATCTCTCCTTTGATAATCATATTGCCAAGGTGGTTAGAAAATCCTTTTATGTGGCCCACCTAATCACAAAAGGGTTCACATCTAGAACAAAAGAGGTTATTGTGCCTCTCTACTCATCACTCATCAGACCCATCATAGAATACAATGCCCCATTTGGGATGTACCTTACAAGACACCTGCAACAGCTGGAAAGACCACAAAAGTACCTCACCAAGAGGATTAGTGGCCTCAAACAGATGCCAGATGCAGCCCGACTCAAACTCCAGCTGTACTCAGTTGCATACCGCTTACTCAGAGGTGATCTCTGCCTGACATACAAGGCCATGTCCAACCCAGAATTGATGGACATGCTCCATCTAAGAAAAAACAAATCCCGAAGAGCCATACGCTCTAGAGATATAATCCTCACCACAACGATAAATAGGACATACTGGAGGGATAGGTTCCTGTCCCAGAGACTCCCCATGCTTTAGAACAGGATTCCACTATACATCAGGCAGAGCCCCTCATTAACACTCTTCAAGAGAAACCTTGACGGGTGGATGGGAAACAGAAAATTTACCCCGGGGATCACTGCAGTGGCTCTGCTGGACAGTGGCGCAGGGAACTAATGGCTCTGCTGGACAGAGGCACAAGGAACTAATCTAAGGAGGTGGCAAAAGCCAACACATTCTGGCTAGGCTTATAAATGCCCTTGGGCAGATAGCCTAGTATGTACCTATGACCTTATGAACCTATGAACTTTGTGGTTTTCTTGCAAATCACTGAGGTCTGAAGTCACAGAAAATGATAAAAATTTGAGATGCAGATTTTATAGCCATCAGAAAATGCATACTAATGTAAAACCTGTCATTCTACCAACCTTCTATGTTTATAGGAACAGTATTTAAAATCTGTTCCTGTTTTTGGTCCTTTGACCCCCCCTCCCCCAATTATTTTGCCTTTGCCCAGAAATCTTGCACTAAGAGGTTGAGAAGAATGTTAATATAACCAGTTCTAAGCTTGCTACACATTAAAGGAAAATGCAATTTAAGAGGGTGCAGTTTCCTATCAAAAGGAAGTGCTTTTACATCAGTTGCAGAACTGACCATCATAACCAGTGTGCATACCACCTGTCGCACAGAAAAGGAAAACTGACTGTAGTCCGCAGGTCAAGAATACATTTCTTTCTCTTCTTCCATTTCATTATTTTGTGAGATGTCTATGAAAACATGGCAGTCAGAAATGATTGTATATATCCGCTATGGCTATAAATATTTTTAACAAAACTGTATCTTTACTAGTCATTACCTTGGTAATTTTAACCTAATTTGTCATTTGCAAAGACACGACTTTAGATAATGTATATGCAATCCATTGTGTCCACCACAATTAGTAAGCACAATGCATTAAAAACTCTTTTAATCTCTATAGAGCAGAGGCGCATGAGATGTTCTCTTCAAATGAACCTGCAGCCTTATGACAGAGACGAATACTGGTATTTATGAAAGTTCGCAAAGAATTGCATGTTTTATGGTTTCCTTAATTGTATGTATGTATGTTTTTGTTTATTTGTTTGATTGTTAACCAAGTAATAACAGGATTGATGAGTGTTCAATAACATGGAGCATTTGTGTGTCTCCCTTTAGTTTTGAAGAAAGAAAAGGAAGTGTGTCTCCTGTATAGTGTGCTGCACATTGGCATAAGTGAAGTAACACTAGCTTTGATATCCTAGGATATTGCCAGGTGGTCATTCAGCACTTATAACAGCACCTGTTCACTACAGGCTACAAATTATTTTAGTTAAATTGACAATTCTACCCAAAATTATTTATTATAAAATTTATTTGAAAAGCTCCATTTGCCTACATTGCATTGTATTATGTTCCAGTTAAACACAGAGGAGTTGCATTTCTATTTACATTTATACGCAAACAGTAGTTACATTTATACATTCTAAGATTTTACAGAGGTGGAAGTTGCTAAAGAGAAAACCCACATGCAACTTAGTGGATTGTAAATGCAGCAGTTATGTATAAAAATTGTTTTGTCGTTTCAGTGAGAGGTTAAGTGTATTCTGTTTAAGAAGAGTATTTGGAGAGTATCGTATGGTGAACACAAATCCTCAACCTTGAGATGAGCATGCAGGACCAGGATTGGTTAAGATGTGGTTAAGCAATGGTTTAAAATTAATGAGTTTGTCAGAGAGTTTTATTTGTATGAGGATACTATTCCAGAGTTTAGCAACATATTAGGAGTAGTGCGAGTTTCCTGCAACATTATCTGACTTATTTGTAAGTAATAAGAATTCGTTACTAGAGCAGAGGTCCCCTTGGCGGACAGTAAGTCAGTAATAAGTTATGTAGTGTAGGGCATTTTTTTGGATGATGAATGAGTTTGTGTGCTGTAGTTAGTTGTGAATATGTTATGTTGTTGTGTAGTTTAAGCCAGTTTAATTGCTTTATGCTATGACAATAGTGGGTCCAGGTCTATATCACATAATCGAAAGCTGATAACTCCGAAGCTCAAAGCAGCGAACTTCAAACCTCAAAAGCTGACAACATCGAATCCACCAAAACCCCCCCTGCACCCCACACCCTCCGCTACTTAAATATACCAACTCCGAGATAGCACTACAGTGCAGTAAAGGAAAATCTTCCCTTCCCGCACTCTATGGCGATCTCTGTTATACGGTTCAACGTTTTTGAACTTCGAGGTTTGAAGTTTGAAGTTTTGCGCTTCAGAGTTATCAGCTTTCGAGCCTATGATATAAAACTGTGGGTCCTATGAGGGAGACTATTGGCAAACGTAACTATTTTATTGTAGCAGGATGCAAGTTTTTTTTTTTTGAGTATTGTTTAAGTTTGTTAAGATAGCAGGAGTGTATAAGAGAGTTGGAAATAAGAAGGTGGTGGCTAGAGTTTATTCTTGCAGTATCTGTAAGGAATCTATTGATCCTCTAAAAGGAGCCTATTTTCTGGTGAGTAGATTTAATTATCTGCATTATATGCTGATCATATTTGAGATTGTCCTCTATTATAATGTCTACAAGTTTACTGTGAGTTACAGTTTCAATTATAGTTTTATTTGCTGAATTTATGGTAAAAATTGCTTTTGATTGTTGGCAACTTTTTGAGGTAAAAAGCATTAACTTAGTTTTCATGAGGTTGAGTAGGAGGTTTAATTCTTTGAGCCAGGTTTCTATAGACGAGAAAGATTTTTGGGTAATGTCTTGGAGCTTATTTACTGTTGAGGCCACACATATTAATGTTGAGTTGTTTGCATACTGAACTAAACTAGCATGTTGAGTGGAAGTGTGAAGGTCATTAATAAATATATTAAATAGGAGAGAATCCAGGATAGAGCCCTTCGGGACACCTGCAGTTACTGTTTGAAAGGATGAGTAGGTTTGCTGCCATGTAATGGCTTGCTGCCTTCCAGATAGTTAACTAAGAAACTACAACAAAGAGTATTGTGACAGTCCTATTGAGGAGAGTCGAATGAGCAGTTGCTGGTGAGAGACAGTATGTAGAGCATCAGTGGTGCTATGCTGGGGCCTAAAACCATATTATGTTTCTGGGACAAGGTTATCTGAGGTTAAGTATTGCATCAGTTGCATATGGATGTATTTCTCTAATATTTTGGAGAGGGAAAGAGAATTGCTAATGGCCTGTAGTTATTAAACTCTATAGATGTGTCAACTTTGTGCAGTGGTATGACGTAGGATTTTTTCCACAGTGACGGGACATATTTTTCTGCTAAGGATCTATTAATTAGTATGGACTCAGGGAAGGCTATGACTTTTGTGGCCATTTTTAGGTACTCTGATGGTAGCTGGTCTACAGCTATGGAAGTGGTTTTTTAGTTTAAGGATCAACTTCCTTATGAGCGAGGTAGGTACTGGACTAAAACTGAAGAGCTGTGGGTGGTTTTAGTTGGACATGAGTAGAGAGAGAGAGAGAGAGAGAGAGAGGCAGATGTATTAGTGTCTAAGAGAGGTAATACTGATTATATAAAGTAGGAATTAAACTGTGTGGGAATAGAGTCTGTGGTATTTTCTGGTTTTGGAGAGGGTGTGGTGGTCTTGCCAGGGTGGAGTAGTTTATTTAGTGATGACCAAAACATTTTTGGGATGTTTTTATGTTTGTCTTATAGATTGGTATAGTATCTTGGCTTATCCTGTTTGACATGGAGTTTTGCAAATTTTCTAAGACCTCTGAATTGGTGGAAGGCATTTTGAGTTCTGTTTTTTACCAGTTTTTCCAGACTTTATCCCTTTTCGTCATGATTTTTTTTTGTTTCTTTTGTCAGCCACGGTGCAGGGTTGGACTTTACTTTTTTATTACATACTGGTGCTGGATTATTTAAGGACTGTAAGAATATGTTATTAAAGTAATCTATAGCAATATGTAGTGGCATTGTTCTAACTACATTCCAGTTATATTGTTTTAGTGTTTCATTGAAACTGTCTTTGTTGAAATTGTTTGTATTTCATATTTGAATATAGATAATATGTTTATCTATGTTATGATAAGTTTTAATAGCATAACTTGGTATGTGGTCACTTATGTTATCTGAGAGGCAGCCTACTTTTGTCAGTTTGTCTGGTTTGTTTGTAAGAATCCAGTCCAATGTTGAGTGTCTCCCTGACATTTTATTGATTGTAGTAGGTGTGGTTATTAATTGTCTGAAGTTGAACAAGTTTATGGATTCAGTGGGGGTAGTGGAATTTATGACTTGCCAGTCAATATTTAAGTCCCCAGGTATTGTAGTTTCATCCAGTACAGGATGCTTTCAGAAGTATGACTGTTATTTATTCCCTGATGATCTATAAATTCCCATTAAACATATAGTTTTCCTATTGTTGATTTTAGGAGTGTTATTTGAAGTTCAGCATTGTTAAATGTGGGTATTTCCTGTGGAAGTAAGGTGATGGTTAGGACATTTTTATAGATGATTGCTACACCACCTGCATGCCTTTTTTGTCATCATGCACAAGTATATTGCATCAGGGGATGATCTCATTATCATTTATTTATTTTTTAACTAGATTTCAGTAGCTATGATTATGTCAGAAGTATAGGTGGTAAGGTAGACATGTATGCCATGGATTTTATTTCACATACTTCTTAGGTTCATATTTAGTAAGGTGAGTTTGGGTTCTGTTTTATTTTTCTGAGATGTAGTAGGTGACTTGTTTATTTTTGGGGTTGGAAGTAATGGTTTTATGAACAGTGGGACCTGGGTTGTGGTGAATATCTCCACTAATGTTTTGAATTGATATTTTATAGAGGTAAGAGTGTCGTCAGGTGTATTTTGGTCTTGATTTGGTATTTGATTGTAAATTTGGATACTTAGTTTTGAGATGTTTATAGATAAATAAATCAGATATGGTTTGTATGTAGAGATAGGGTGCTATGGAGAAAGGCAGGCTGGGTAGACTTTGATATTCTTTGTGAGGAGTGGTTGAAGTCCTTAGTATTTGAAGGAGGTGGATTTGATAATTGGTGATGAAAGCTAGTAGAGTGAGGAGGAATAATAAAATAATCTGAGTTAGGAGCATATTATTTAACTTGGGTTTTATCTTTGTTGTAAATTAGGATTAGAAAACATTAGAAGGGTACTGGGTTGGTTGTAGAAATGTAATTTGATAGTTATAGGGGCATGGTTTAAGATAATTTGAAAGAGAGTCTTGGGTGGTAAACAAGAGTGGGTGTTACTACGGGGAGCAATTCTATTGATTTTTTTTCTTCTGGAGGGAACTAATGACATTGGTTTGAAGAATATGTGTGTGGTGCTGTGGAAGTATAAATGTAGAGTAAGCGGGGGTGGTTGGGAATTGGGGGTAGGGTAAAGGGACAGGGTGAGCTGAGCATTAGACAAGGTGAATGAAGTGGGTTGTAATCTTGGCAAAGAGACAGAGAATAAAACAATCACAAATCTGCTGAGAGTGATAAGTAAAAGAAACAATGCAGTTTAAAAGGTCTCTGAGCTAGTAGATTAAAGTCTTGATCGTGTTGCTGTAGAGCACAGTTTTAGTAGGAGCATTAGTCCAATATCACCTTAACCTGACTAATGTTGATAACAATAAAAAATTGCACTTGACTGTATGAACAACTGTATAATGTAAGGGGGTTTCTATGGACTTTGAAATGCAAAGCCCAAAGACCACCACAACACCCACATATCAGCAAAACAATGAGAAAATGTAAGCCAGAAAACAGTAGTTCAACTATGGAAAAATTACTGGTACAGAGCTCAAAGTGGTTACACAAGAAGAGAAATAAACTTAAGGAAGGGAGACAGTGGACTGCTAAAAACAATTAATTGAGCACAGTTAAAGGAGAAGGTACAAATGGGACTGCTGTGGTCTAAGAAAATGGAGCTGTTATAGTAGACTAATTTCTTTGTTTTAGGCTACCACAATATTTGTAATTTACATAAAAATATAGTCCACAGACTGATATTCAAGCTGCAGATTTCACTGTTACATACATATCTATTTGCTTGCAGAGGCACTGTCATAGCAAAATAGAAACACACTAAGGAGACAGCCAAGTGCAATGAGTCAACTTTGACTTTGCACAAGTACTAGCTTAGAGCTGAAAGTGGTTTAATAACTGCCTTGGGCAAGGAGAAATAAGAAAGGAAGGGGGCACCAATGATGACTTCCTTGAAGGCATGCAGTTCCACTAAAGAAAGACAGGAGGATATAAATAATGGGAATAGCAAGTCTAGAAGAAGTGAAGAAAATATTAAGAGAAAGAAATGGTTTGAATAAGAGCAGTATGAGTAAATGTCAGTTTCTGTTAGGTAGAGCATCCACCATGATGTCAGTGAAGGAGGGTTTGCAGACTATACATTTATTCTTTACAAACTAGGACACTGAAGCACTTGTCTTCAGACTAGTCACTATGCAGACTAAAATACACACAGAAGACTGGATGTCCCTAACACTTACTTAAAGCACAAGGGCTGAAGTGGTACACAGTTTGTTCTAAATAAATGGTGGGTGAATTGAGTGGACTCAGATGTCCTACTGGATGAGCTTGCTGTATGTACGCTTTAGGGATGTTTCCAATGAACCTGTTGAAAAAAAAGAGAAAGAAAAAAATGATACATTCAAGGTTGAATAGAAATCCAATTAAATTACTATGGGATTAACCGTATGCAACAGAACACTGCTACCAGTAAATGCACTGAAATTTTAAGTGGTTTCTTAATACATATAGAAATTAATTTCTGTAATACAGTTACTGTGCTGGGGCCACTTGGCTTACTACTTTAAACAACATATCTTAAGAGGAAACAAACAGCACTGTTTTGTTAACACCCTTACAAATTACAGACATTAATCTTTTAAAAGGCAACTTTTTAGCAGCAGAACAACAAATGAATACTGAAAAAAATAAAGCTAAGTCAGGAAAAAATTTGAAAAAATAGCTTCAGACCTCACAATCACTTTAACTTGAACAGAAGTTTTAACAAGAACTTACTTTAACTTACATTTCAACAAACTCTTTTTGGTAGTGAAGGGAGCTGGTAGTGCTATGAGATCTCTACAGTTTAGGTTACCTTTCTAGCTTATTTAACACCAGTTGTAAAGAACTATGCTAATAAAATAAGCATTTAGTCCTTATAAATTATGTACCATTACAAACACTGCTGACACAAATCAACTAAAGTACAAACAATGGTTGCAAGTCATACTTAGTAGAAGGTACTTTTACAGACAGAAATTAGGTTCAGCAACAATGTTTGCAAAGCACCAGTTAGACAAACACAATCAATTGTTAAAGGAAGCATAAAATAAACTTCAAACATTCAATTGTCTTTGATTACTTACCCTGTAACTCCCTTGCACCCTGCTAGAAAGCAGTAGTGCAGCTGTGGAAAATTACTAGCTCAGAACTCAGAGCGGTTAAACAAGAAGAGAAATAAACTTAAGGAAGGGAGACGTGGACTTCTTAAAGCAACAAAATGAGCACAGTTAAAGGGAGTGTACCAATGGGACTGCTGTGGTTTAAGAAAATAGAGCTATTATAGTGGACAAAGTTATTTGTTTTAGTCATAATTAAAAAAAGTTTAATACATTAATTAATTGTTCACATTGCAGTCTTTTTTTCTGGTACTAATGTCCTTGCTTCATATAATTGCTTATTGTTATTTTTTTCCATATCCTTTTTGTGACCCCTTTGACCTCCAACAATCAAAGTGCTGCCACTGCTAGTTTGTTCCCCATCACCATGGTGAGAGACAACACATAATTATCATTATACAATGACTGGCCATTAGTATCCCAAAATGAGCATGCTGACTGGTCAGCCCAACAGGATGCCCTTTGTAAATCGAGCATATACAAATGGAAAAAAGTCCAGTCACCCAGACTTTCTTCCATTAATGTATGCTATTAAAATTTACTTTTCTTTCATTTTTTTAAATAAACTTACAAAAATCGGGGACTTAAAATGAAAAAGAGAGATGGAACAGAGATAAATACAAGGATAATGAGGTACATTGTACAAAATTACAAAAAAGTACCTGATTATCCTTATATTTTCTCTTTCCTTCCTGCACTTTCATATGAAATTTCTGGATGTTATCGTTTTATTAAAAAAAAAATGCAACAGAGATCTTCCTTCCTCAATTGCTTCCTTGACACAGCACTGATGTACTGTGTACGCATGGGAACCTTAAGTCCCATACGCATGCACAGTACATCAGGAAAGCCACAGCATACCTGGGAATACACAGAAGATCACCACAGCACCATTATACAAGGACATTATTTAAGAAAAGTAAGTAACATTTTTCTTAAATAATGTCACTGTATAATAGCAATAACCCACAGCTGGGTGTGGTAATGCTAGATTTACCCACAATTGGCTTTGTTTGTTTGAGTTATTGCTTAATTATACCCCCAAAATGCTCTAAAAGGGGGCTGCCATGTTGATGTGATTTATTTTTTCATCCAAGACATTTGCTGCCCTGATGTAATGGTATGAGCACAGAAAAAGGACTGCAATGAAACGAACATTTACTCTATGTATGTCTATTGAATGAATAATAATGACAGTGCTATGAGTCTGTATTTTTCTGACTGTCTTTGACAAGAGTGTCCATTGTATTTTTGAAGTACTGTTCTCTGACTTTTGTTAGTGGTACTTTATTACATAGCATTTAAAGTAGACTTGAAAGTTAGGCTGAAAACAGTAGTTTATTGTTTTTGTTCAGACTTAGAATTGTAGTTCAGAGCTCCATTTTCTCCTTGATATGTGTAGCTGGTCATTTGTCATGCAATAAGGCTGAGTACAATCAGTACCTATGTTAAGGACTTGTTATTGACCCTGTGGCGAAAATCACTGATTAAAGGTAAGTAAAGTCTGAGATGTAACTACCTTATGTCACAAATGAAGTAACAAAAAGAAAAAAAAATAATGTGAAATATCAGAAATAGACTGTTGTGCAAAGAAATTGCAGAACATTCAGGCAGAAAAGAAACATAAACCATGTTTTCCTTGTATATGGCTCTCTTGAGGTTGGGTTAATGATGAGAAGAACTTGACATTTGAGTGGGATTGTCCTTGAACAGTAGTCTGCCTAGTGAATACATTTTCAGACGTACACAGCTAGGTTTTCATTGAAGAAGGTAGCGAAAATGGCTCCAGGAGGCTATCCAGAGACACAAAGACAAGTGACGCTAAAACACAATTTGAAAGAAGATCACAAAAATAGTTTCAAATCATTGTAAAATTAATGGTTTTTTTTCAGCCAGCTAAAGTAGCTAAACTAATGACTGTATACAGTGTGCTTAAGCTGAAATGTGCTGTTGAGGAAATTAATATATGGCTCCTGAAACAAAACCTAGAGGGCTAAAGCCTTGCATCAAAATTTGGACTCTATGTGGTACTTCAGCTGGGCCTTTGCAGTGCTAGCTTAAAGTGCCATTTCCTTTACTAGAGCGCTAAAGCCTTACATCAAAGTTTGCACTCGATGTGGTACTTCAGTGGAGCCTTTGCAGTGCTAGCTTAAAGTGCCATTTCCTTTACTAGAGCGCTAAAGCCTTACATCAAAGTTTGCACTCTATGTGGTACTTCAGCTGGGCCTTTGCGGTGCTAGCTTGAAGTGCCACTTCCCTTACTAGAGGGCTAAAGCCTTGCATCAAAGTTTGCACTCGATGTGGTACTTCAGCTGAGCCTTTGCGGTGCTAGCTTGAAGTGCCACTTCCCTTACTAGAGGGCTAAAGCCTTGCATCAAAGTTTGCACTCGATGTGGTACTTCAGCTGGGCCTTTGCGTTGCTAGCTTGAAGTGTCATTTCCTTTACTAGAGGGCTAAGGCCTTACATCAAAGTTTGCACTCGATGTGGTACTTCAGCTGAATCTTTGCGGTGCTAGCTTGAAGTGTCATTTCCTTTACTAGAGGGCTAAGGCCTTGCATCAAAGTTTGCACTCGATGCGGTGCTTCAGCTGAGCCTTTGCGGTGCTAGCTTAAAGTGCCATTTCCTTTACTAGAGCGCTAAAGCCTTACATCAAAGTTTGCACTCTATGTGGTACTTCAGCTGGGCCTTTGCGGTGCTAGCTTGAAGTGCCACTTCCCTTACTAGAGGGCTAAAGCCTTGCATCAAAGTTTGCACTCGATGTGGTACTTCAGCTGGGCCTTTGCGTTGCTAGCTTGAAGTGTCATTTCCTTTACTAGAGGGCTAAGGCCTTACATCAAAGTTTGCACTCGATGTGGTACTTCAGCTGAATCTTTGCGGTGCTAGCTTGAAGTGTCATTTCCTTTACTAGAGGGCTAAGGCCTTGCATCAAAGTTTGCACTCGATGCGGTGCTTCAGCTGAGCCTTTGCGGTGCTAGCTTGAAGTGTCATTTCCTTTTTCTCTTTTTCTTTCTTCTTTGTAATAATTAGTGTCTGTTTCAAGCAAAAGTGCTCAGTGACCATTATATAGTTTATCAGAATTCTGCTTTGTGGTCGGCTTCATACAGTTAGTTTTCTTCCTCCTTTATCAGCGAGTATTTACTTGGATTAGTTTTAATTGTTTGTTTTTACTACTTTCTACCTTTTGTGTGGATCTGTGAGAAATAGAATTTGTTCCAGTTTTGCAAAGAAGTACCTTCTAAATATCACACCATACATTTTATTTATTTATTTATTTGTTTGTGTGTTTGTTTGTTTATTTATTTCATGAGCTCCTCATCAGTAAAGTCAAACTGAATCTGTCTAATCCCAAGAGTGGGTTAGGAGAGACACTTGATCACATCATGATTTGCTGAACTCAGTTATACCGTTCTTGTTCTTAATTGAAAGTTAGCTAGTAGCACATTTCATTGATAAACACCCCAGAAAAAAATATTTTTTCATACAAAGCTATTTTTCCTTTTTCTGACTTGGTGAACTGTTACATTTGCTGCTCCTTATTCTACAAAATACAATTCAGTAGATTCTGTTTTGTCAGATTTTCCTACATTCACTGAGAATTCGATTGTCAGACAGCAAACCTATTGATATAAATAAATGCATGTGCTTGTAACACATATGCAAACAGCTGCAATCTAAACTAAGCTTATACTCCTACAACTGTTGATACTTAATGTACCCCATGCAGTTGGACTGATGTGGGGATTAAATACTCATCAACTTTTTTTTAATGGAAACATTTTTTCTGTTTCCTCATTGTACATTATATTACTGACTGCACTTTCAATTATCATGGTTTGCTATGCTATTATTTACCTTGTAAGAATAGTGTTTTTATAACCTTATTTTATTGTTTCTACCCATGTGTCCCTGGCTATGTTAACAATATGCATACCTCTCAACTGTCCAGATTTTTCTCAATGTCCATATTTTTGCCTCATGGTTTGTTTTGTTCCTCATAAAAGTTGTGGTTTTCTGACAAATCACTGAGGATTGAATTCAATAAATAATGAGAGACATTTGAGTTTCAGAATTCATATCCTTTAGAAAATGTACTGTAACACAGAACTTTTTATTCTAACAACTTTCCAAGTTTATAAGATCACTATTAAAAATCTGTCCCTATTTTTGGCCTTTGTCCAGATATCTTATGCTAAGAGGTTGGAGATATATTTACATGTTATTCAGTGGAGGATTTAATTGAGGTGATTTGGGTGGCCATGAGGTGGCCATGACTTCAGGAGGCACATCATAATAATGTAGTCATTGAAATTAAATTTTTACATTCAGCACTGCTGACTCATTTTACTTTGTTTATGTGCTGAACTTAACACAGTAGCTACTTTTGCAAGTGTGTGTGTGTGTGTGTGTGTGTGTGTGTGTGTGTGTGTGTGTGTGTGTGTGTGTTTAAATGTCGGTGTGAGTGTCTCTTTATCATGGGGAGGCTGAATTGGTCCTTTTTCCATGTGCAGCACATGATTATGACCTTAAGATGCAGGGAGAAGGTGATAGCAATATGCTTTGTTAGGGATCATTCAATGACAGTGACAGCTGAAAATTGAAAATGTTAGCCGAATCAGGCCCCAGGCAAGTAATCTGTTCCCTGGTTGGTACCATATCCCTGAGTTTTGAAAAGTGTGTTTAAAACTGCATATTATTGTGAATGCTGTTGAAAAATTCATGATATCTATCATTTTCTAATCAAGTATGTGCAAGTAGCCTTGATTTGGTTAACGGATTCTATCAAGCTTCCTCTGGTAGTTTACACATGCCAAGTTTCTAGTCATTTTCACACTCTGATCAGCAGTCTTTGTCCTGTCAACTCCATGTCTTTAGATTCATTAAAGAACTTACTTGTCTTCTCACTTTTTAATTTCTCCAAGTCTTTTGAGTTTTTATTTTAATATGATGTCAGAAATCAGGAATGGACCCCATTCCTAAGTATGATTAAAGTATGTGAAATTAGTATTGTTTCAGTCTTTGATGTTAGCCAAAAGTGCTCTTCACAGCATACACATTGTGTCCAGAATTGTCTTCTGAAATTCATATGGGGTTACATGTATTGGCAGCATATCTAAATAAGACTGTAAATTCTTTTTTATGAGACCTGTTGCTCTTACTAATATTGGAACTGTCTAGGTATCCTTCTTCCACATTGCCTTCATTTCTACCTGCAAACCCTGGTATTTTATGACTTTCTGTCTGTCTGTACGTAAAACAATAATCGGTGTAGAAATTTTAGTGATCAATGCTACTTTTGTCTTCTTTTCATGGACTACTATATTCGGTTTTCTCGCATCTGTTTTTTGAACGTTGGTAATGGGTGATCCCATGTGATTTAAAATTCATCATTCTCTATAACAATTTGTGGCTCATGTTTTCCAACAATTCTCAGCTATTTAAATATTGTAATGTTTGCACAATCGCTAATGCAGCAGTATTGCCACATTATTAAGCCTTTCTTTTTGTTTTTGGCACATTCAATTGCTGCCTGATTTTTGTCTACTTCTGGTTTGGTTTCTATTCCCACTTGACACTGATATGTTTCTGCTAAAGTAAGCAGGGAAGTCATCTTAGATTTGTTCTCTTCGTGTTTCAAAACTTTCACTATGCTTTGATCTGATGAGGTCAGCAGATACATATGCAGTCCTACAATTACAGATCTATACATGTAATCAATTTCCACAAAAGAATTAGGAATATATAAGCTTGGTATACACTGATTTTTATATATCATCTGATAAGTGTGAAGGATTTTTCTTGTTTTCCTGTCCACCTGATCCATTATTATTTGGGGCCAGTCAATCACCCCAAAACTGTATGTTAGAACAGGAAAAGCAAACTGATTTATAGCTTAGACTTTGCTTCTAGACGTCAAGGTTGTTTTCAGTATTAATTTAACACTCCTTCCTGTCTGAGTTCCTTTATATCACATTCCTATCTCAGACTGATATTTTCTTGGTGCTACAACTTTTCTGCTTTCAGTGTTGTTTCTGCACATTTACCAAGACCAAATGACATTCTTATATCATCTGAGAAAGTTTTGATGACTTCCAGTTGTGCTTTCAGCTCCTCGTCAAATGAACTGTGCAATTTTAAATCATCCACAAAAAGAAGATGAGAAGTCTTCACACTTTGTTGTTTTCTGGGTGCCAAATTGTACCCATGACCTAATGTGTTACGTAGATAGCTTAATGGGTTAAAGGCAAGACAAGACCAACAGTGACAAAAATCACCCTGGAATATCCCTCTTTGTCCCCCCCCAGGATAATAATTTGTCCTTTATTATGGCTCAGTTGCAAAGTGGTTGGTCACTGTTTCATGGTCATTGTCATGTAATTGATCACTGTAGGGTGTATCTTATACATCTGTAAGTACTTCTTTATCCATGAATGTGGGATGCTGTCAAATGTTTTTTTTGTAATCTGTCCATGCCATACTTAGATTCTCCCCCATTTTACATTTCTCCATTATGACTTTAACAACAAATGATCCTTTGTTCCATATGACTTTCATTTGTTACCCTTTTATTCTTTTGCCATGGCCAAGTTTTCTTCTAAATGTCTGTAAATTCTCTCAGCATCAGTTCTAGTACATATGAGAGTAAAAACCTTTTAAGCTGGAGGAAATACAGAAGTATGACAAGAATTTTTCAAAGCTTTATTCAAGAAAATAAAAACATCATAAGGTATTTGAGTGATTTCCTTCGTTAGGTAGTGTCACATGGTCGAACTTCTTCATAAGTACAATTCTTAACATGCAGGTTCATGCATTTAAGACTTTTCTCTGGATATTGAGGGGGAGGGGTTAGCTCCGCCTTATCTGATCCATTTTAGTAAGCTTTTTACATTTAGGTTCCCATTCAAGCCTGGCATGTCAGCCTGGAGTTTCACCTACCATCTAAGCTCTCTGACTTCCAGCTGGGGATTGGTATCACCGTGGGGATGGTGACTTTGTCCAGGATTATGAAGAAGAATTTAGTGCAAAGTGGGCTGGTATATTTGTGCTATGCTAGAGCATTTTTAGTATCTTGGTTTCTAATGGCTGGTAGTGTTCCTTGATTTGGTTGCTTAGTTTTCTTACTGTTTTTCCTACATAGTAGGCTCCACATTGCTCACAGACTGCTAGGTACACTGTATCTGTAGTGTTGCAGTCGAATGCTTGCTGGAAGGTGAAAATGTGCCTAGAGGATTTTAGGGTGAAGTGTTCCCCTTTGGCTATGTACTGGCAGCAGATGTATTTGCCGCAGCTGTACATGGTTGGAGTCCTCTGAGCATTAGGGGTGGTGGTTGGGGAGGCTGTGTCGAACATAGCCTTAAGAGACAGTGTTCTCTTGTAGCTGAAGGCTGGGGATGGTCCCAGTGTCTTTTGCAGTTCATAGCTGCTTTTAATGATCTCCCAGTTGTTTGTCAGTATAGTTCTGATGGATTCTGAGTCCAGGGAAATTGGCAGGGGGAATCTGGTGCTGTCTTTGGAGGCTGTGTTTCTTTTCATGTTGTGGACTCGTATCCTAATATTGGAGGGTATCTGAGGAGTCTGTTATCTGAGATCTCCCTCCGGATACTGTTGATCAATTCCACAGTGTAGTGCTTGCAAATGAAGAGCTTGGCAAGGAAGTGGCATTCTTGTATGAATGTTTCCTTTTTGCTGACCATGAGGCTTAACCACACAAATTGCTGCTTTACTATGTTCTTCTTCATGAAGAAGGGGTGTTGGCTGGTGTAGTCGAGGTGTTGTTGTGGAACATCTGTTTCCTGTGTATGTTGGTGGAAAATTCTTTGGAGACCGGGTCTAGGGACAGCGTGACATCCAGAAATTGGACTTCATTCCCTTTGCCTGAGAGGGTGAAGTCCAGGAAGCCTATGCTGTGGTTGATTCTGTCTGGAAAGGGTTTGAGTTCCTAGGTGGATCCTTCTCAGAGGAAAAAGATATCATCTATATAGCGTTTATATAGACTGGTGGACTCAAACCCTGCAAGGTTGGTGAGGATGTCCGTCTCCCACCAGCTTAGGACTAAGTTGGCTTAAGCTGTTACTATTTTGGCTCACATAGCCACCCCTTGGAGTTGTTGGTAGGTCTGGCCATTGAAAGAGAAGAAATTATTTTCCAGTACTATTTCTAGTAGTGAAATCCATGTTTGGATTTGGTGTGGTGGGGTTTGGGTGTAGTTGGGTAGATATTTTTCCACACTGTCTAGCCCCTGTTGGTGGGGGATACTGGGTTACAGTGCCACTACGTCCAGCGTGACAAGAGTGCAGTGGTTTGTAATTGGGGGTAGCTGGTGGATAGCATTTAGGAATTCCCAGGAGTCTGTAAGGTAGTACTGGGACTCCTTAACTATCAGGTTTAAGTAGTAATCCAGAAGCACTGAGATATATTCCGTTTTGGTCTTTTTAGATGCCACTTTGTATCTCAGGGGTGGGTTGCTTGGGTCTTTGTGCGTTTTTGGGATCCCAAACATTTTCCTGATTTGGGGAGATGGTACTGTCATGAACTCTAACTCCCAGTTGGAGATAAAGTCTTTTTGATAGAGGTCAACCAATTCTAGTATATCCACAAAGCACAAAAAAGGAAACAGCTAGGATGAATGTTCCACCAGTAAAACAGAAAATCATAAAGTCATATAGGTCCACAACAGTACTGGACAGAGCAACCAATGGATAAAAATGTCACAGTGTATGAAATCAATAATCCAAATAAACAAGTTCAGTCCGAAAGTAAATCCCAAAAAGGCTTTATTTACAGTAGGTAAGCGCTTTCATGACAAACATGCCACTTCATCAGACCATATAAAAGCATATGACACACATCCCCATGTTTAAATATATGTTCATCCAGTCAGAATCTAAAGTCAATTAGATGAGTGAAATCAATCAAACAAGTAACTAATTACCCCATCACTTAAATAAGCATTAGAACTTTTATGAAGCTGATTTCAAAAACCTTACTAAAAAACATATAAATGTATAACAATAATGTAAACAGTGAATAAAAAACTAAAATAAAGATGAATCTTCTAAGTGTGCAGAATACATCTGTACAACATGAAGCTGTATATCTAACATCCCCAGAGATATTTAATAGGTCTATCTCATTTAAATAATTTACTATTCTTTAGCACTGGTCTTAAGGGTACTCTATCATTAAGGCCCTTCCCTTAAGACCAGTGCTAAAGAATAGGAAATTGTTTCCCAATTCACCAATTCTCTATAAAACCTTTTTCAATCATCCTTATTTTGTAATTTTCCTTTATATTTATAGGTTCATAGGTAGGTACTAGGCTATCTGCCCAAAGTCATTTATAAGCCTAGCCGGAATGTGTTGGCTTTCGCCATCCCCTTAGATTAGTTCCCTGTGCCTCTGTCCAGCAGAGCCATTGAAGTGATCCCTGGGTAAACTTTCTGTTTCCCATCCACTCGTCAAGGTTTCCCTTGAAGAGGGTTAGCAAGGAGCTCTGCCTAATGTAGATTGGAATCCTGTTCCAGAGCATGGAAAGTCTCTGGGACAGGAATCTATCCCTCCAGCACGTCCTATTTATTGTTGTGGTGAAATTTAGATCCCTGGAGTATGTGGCTCGAGGGGATATGGTTTTCTTTAGGTGGAGCATGTCCATCAATTCTGGGTTGGACATGGCCTTGTATGTCAGGCAGAGATCACCTCTGAGTAGGCGGTATGCAACCGAGTATAGCTGGAGTTTCTTCAGTCGAGCTGCATAGGGCATCTGCTTGAGGCTAGTGATCCTCTTGGTGAGGTACTTCTGTGGTCTTTCCAGTTGTTGCAGGTGTCTTGTAAGGTACATCCCAAATGGGGCATTGTACTCTATGATGGGTCTGATGAATGATGCGTAAAGGGGCCCAATGACCTCTTTCGATCTGGATGCAAACCCTTTTGTGATTAGGTGGGCCACATTGAAGGATTTTCTAACCACTTTGGCAATGTGATTATCAAAGGAGAGGTTACTATCTACTTGGGTCCCCAGATCCCTTATTACGTCTTCCGTATTTAGGGGGCTACCACCTATGTGATAGTTTGTGGGTACTTTGTTTTTTCCAAAGGGGATGACTATGCGCGTTTTGGCATTTAGCTTGAGGCCATGGTTTTGACACCAGGTATCTGTCTCAGTGAGACCCTTTTGGAGGATGTCTGTGTCAGCCGGAGAGTCAGTTATAGCCCCAAGTTTGCAGTTGTCTGTGAACTTGGTCAGCCATAGTCCTCCTCTGCTTGCCTGTACCTCTGAGAAGTATATGCCGAACTGGAGGGGTCCTAGGACTGAGCCGTGGGGAACACCACTTGTAGCCGGTTTATAGTCAGACCTAGTTCCTACAACTCTTACCATGTGGGTTCTGTCCATGAGCCAGTTGGCAACCCATCTTGTGACATAGGGGTTTATGTTCAGGCTGGTGAGTTTATCTATAATACCTGAGTGGGGAATGGTGTCAAAGGCTTTTGCGAGGTCTAGGTAGGCTGTGTGTACCACCTTTCCCTCGTCTATAGCCTTGGTAACTGTCTCAAATAAGTCCACCAGGTTTAGGAAGCATGATCTGCCCTTAACAAATCCGAACTGGGTAGGGTCCAGTGTTTGGAGGTTCCCAATGTCTCTGTTAATGAGATCCATGATGATGCACTCCATAGCTTTGCAGACCAAGCTAGTCAGGCTTATAGGGCGATAGTTCCCGGGGTCTGTTGTGGCTCCACCTTTGTGGAGCGGAATAACCGTTGCTGTGCGCCACTCTGTGAGCACATAGCCTGTGGAGATGCTGAGTTTAAACAGTGTGTTTAGGTGAGGGGTTAGTTCATCTTTGAGCTCATGTAGGATGCAGCCTGGGACACCGTCCAGTCCCACTGATGCTGTGTTTTTGGCTTTGGAGAGGGCTGTTTTAACCTGAGTGTCTATGATTTCAGGGGCACTACATTCTTTTGGTATAGTTATGGGCCCTTTTGGGGGTGAGAGGGGAGTGAAGTTTGCAATGAACCTGTCTGCCAGGATGTTGGCTATATCAGTCGGTTCAGTGTATTTTGAGCCATGCTGCACCACCTCCGAGCAGATCTGAGAATTGCCACTTAGACTTAGATTCTTGACATAGCTAAAGAATGTCTTGTGGTTATCTTTGGAGTCCATGGCAATTTTTCTTTCAAAGCTTGCTTGGATGATTTTATGAGGGAACGTAGTTTCTTGCTGATACTGATCAGGGATGTCTTCCCTTCTAGGGATTTTACTCTTTTCTGTACTAGTTTCCTCCTTCTATTGTATAGCTTGTTTATGGCAGGGGTCCACCAGACTGGTTTCCTTTTCTTGGAGGAGTAAGTCTTGGTTTTGTTTGGGATACCATGATCCATGCATTCTTGAAGGTGCCCATAGAGTGCATTAGTAAAGGATTTTGCAGCTTGGACAGCGTAATCCTTTAGCATGGGGGCTTTGAAACTTCCCACCTTGGTCTTAAGTAACGTGAAGTTTGCTTTTGAATCTCCGTATCTTATCTCCAAATCTTCTAAGTTTTTCTTGCCTGTACTGATATCTTTAGTTTATTATTTGCAATAGTGTGTGATAGATCTTGGTCTGTTCTAGTATCGCATATTGCTTTTATCATGTCTGTTTTTCTAAGTATTTTTTTATCTGTTCTCTCATCTATAATCTTCTAACACTGACACTTCTTCCCTTAATTGCTTTATTGTTTTCTCTGTTTGATACTTCCATTATGGCACATGATTTCTTCCATTTCTTTGCCTTACTTACTTACTTGTCCAGTACAACCCCCCCCCCAGTGAAGAATAACACTCTGTTCCCCACATTTATGTCAGATGATTTAGTTACAATTGTCTTATAAAAATTATATTACAATGACAAAATGTAACAGGGAGATCACAGCTATAAACTCTGATTTTTTTGTGATTTGTTAGACCATTTGGGCTGCAGTCAAGTAAACTGTCCCTTATTTTGCAGAACAGACCTGATTTTATCTTATATTTTTGGTTGATTCCTCATAAAAATTGTTTTCTTGTGGCATATTTTTGAGGACCGCAGTGAATATTGAATCTGCAGTTTTGTTTATGATTACTTTTTGGCTTTTTCCCTAAGTCTTACTCTAGCAAGTTGAGAGTTCCCTTTTTTTCCACAGACAGATCAGATATACACAGCAAAGTGGCATTAACTGCTGACTGTGAGGGACGAGGATATTTCTGTTTTGTTCCTCAACAAAATTGTGGTTTGCAAGCAAATCTCTAATCATTGCAGTCAGTAAGTATGCCCGACATTTGGGTTTCAGAAGTCATATTCTTCAGAAAATGCATGCTAATGAAAAAAAAAATATTCAAACAATTTTCTAAGCATATAAGAGCAAAATTTAAGTCTGACCCTGAATTTGGGCCCTTTGTCCCTCATTATTTTTTGACCTTATCTCTATTTCTTGCAGTAAGAGACTGGGAGAGATTTTTCTTTACATTATTTTATTAATCACAACCACACGAGGTGCACACACAGCAAAATAGCTGTACCTGCTGAGCGGAGAATGTTTGTGAATGAAACTTGTCGCTTGCTCATTTAACTCACATGGCTTTGCAGGATTTGTATGCGTTTGTGTGAAGTAAGTTTGAATACCTGTGGCAATTTGTCTTAAACAAAGCTGAAACTCCCCCTGATTTCACTGATTGCTTCTTATTTTGTTTATATGTTTGGTCTATCCCCATCCCTTACACTATACCTGTCCCTTACATTATATGTGTCCCTTACATTATACCTGTCCCTAACATTATACATTATACCTATCCTTGCATTATACGTATCCCTTATATTATACATATCCCTTACATTGTACTTATTATAACTATTCCTTACATCGTGCCTGTCCTTACATTATACCTGTCCCTTTCATTATAAATTATACCTGTCCCTTTTATTATAAATTATACCTGTCCCTTACAATGTACCTGTCCTTGCATTATATCTATCCTTATCCCTTACATTACACCTATCCCTTTCATTATATGTTATACCTATACATTACATTATACCTGTCCCTTACATTGTACCTGTCCTTACATTATACTTGTCCCTTAGATTATAAATTGTACCTGTCCCTTACATTATATGCATTCCTTATATTATACCTATCCCTTACATTATACCTGTCCCTTACATTATACATTATACCTATCCTTTCTTTATACCCATCCCTTATATTATACCTATCCCTTACATTATACATTATACCTATCCCTTACATTATGCCTGTCCTTACATCATACCTGTCCCTTACATTATACCTGTCCCTTACATTATACATTATACCTGTCCCTTACATTATATCTATCCCTTACATTATACGTATCACTTACATTATACCTATCCCTTATATTATACCGATCCCTTAAATTATACATTATACCTGTCCTTACATTATACCTGTCTCTTGCATTATATCTACTCCTGTCCCTTACATTATACCTGTTCCTTACATTATACCTGTCCCTTATATTATACTTATCCATCATATTATACCTATCCCTATCCCTTACATTACACATTATACCTGTCCTTTGATTATACCTGTCCCTTACATTATACCACCTGTCCCTTACATTATATCTATCCTTTACTTTATACATTATACCTATCCCTTACATTATACCTGTCCCTTACATTACATCTATTCCTTACATTATACCTATCCTTTCATTATAGCTATCCCTTACATTATACATTATACCTGTCCCTTACATTCTATGTATTCCTTTTATTGTACCTATCCCTTACATTATACATTATACCTATCCCTTACATTATACTTGTCCCTTACATTACACCTATTCCTTACATTATACCTATCCTTTCATTATAGCTATCCCTTACATTATACATTATCCCTGTCCCTTACATTCTATGTATTCCTTTTATTGTATCTATCCCTTACATTATACATTATACCTATCCCTTACATTATACCTGTCCCTTACATTACACCTATTCCTTACATTATACCTATCCTTTCATTATAGCTATCCCTTACATTATACCTGCCCCTTACATTCTGTGTATTCCTTTTATTGTACCTATCCCTTACATTATACATTATACCTGTCTCTTACATTATACTTGTCCTTACATTACACTTGTCCCTTACATTATATCTATCCCTATCCCTTACATTATACATATCCCTTACATTGTACTTATCCATTATGTTATACCTATCCCTGACATTATACATTATACCTGTCCTTACATTATACCAACTGCCCCTTACATTTTTGAACTCCTATCACTGTTTCAGTCCTGTTGCCATCAATCGTATATATTTTTTAAATACTGTCTTGTGTCTCCACTGAGCTGTCCACCTTGTGCAACTCAGATGTCTACCTTGTCCTGCATGGACTTTATAGATAACACAGAAGTGTGGCATTTAAAAGTTTCTAGCATGCCTCCACTACCACCTTTCATTAAATCAAGGCTTTATACATTAAGGTGTTCAATTTTTCTTTTGTATGGCCACTGGCAAAGAGTATGTATCATACTGCATCCAGTCTGTGACATAGAAATAAGGACTAAAGCAGTAACACCTGGCATTAGTCATAGGATTAACTATAGGTGAACCAGTGACTGTAAATTGTCCATGAGTTAGTATGTTTGTGTATGTGTGTCTGTTTTGTTTCTGTGTTATATGGAGGAAAGGCTACTTCCATTCCCTACTTGTCTAGTAAACTCTTTGGATGGTGACAGTTGACCAATGGGTCACTAAATGAGTAAGATGCAACTCAGCCGAGCTGGCTGGAGATGGATAGTAGCACTAAAATTTTAATCCTGTTGGTCTGACTTAGTAAAATGAAAGCACCTTACACTTGTACAAAAAAAATCACAGAATAAAAAGCAGATTCATGCATTTTACTGTTCTGGCCTGTATTCTACAACTTTCTGCTTTTTGCTGACATAACCTGAACCAGAAAAAAATGGTCATTGATGCAGAATTGCAGGTTTAATAGTTATGATTGCAAATGATTCACAGACAATGCAATCACTGAAAAAAAAGAATGAGCAATCTTATGTCCATCTAAACTGCATTTATTAGACAAGAAGAGACTGTTAATATGCTAAATTAATGTACCCAATAAATTTTAAAGCAGTTTTGCTTTCTTCATTCATAGTCTAAGTATTACTAAAATTAATGCTTTAAATACAACACGTCATATTAGACCCCTTTAAAACTCAGACAGGTTCAAATTGTTTCCTCAATCCATTCTTGTAGCGCAGTCTATGCATGTGGCATGTATTTCTGCAGACTTGATCTGAGCTGTAGCAGTTCACTGAAGGACACTGCCCACATGCTGCTTCTGTTTCTGGCAATTAGCTCAGAGAGTTAAGGCAATTAGTTGTTAACAAGCTGATTCCTGTGGTCGAGGGTTTGATTTCCTCAACCTTCATTTGCCTGCTGTGTGATTCTGTGCAAGTTATTTACCTAGACAGTGCTCCCAGGCTGAATCTGAAAAAGGTCCACGTGGATCACTGCTGTATTCTGCTTAATAAATATAAATAAATATTCTTTAAATGTATGTGATATACAGTACTATATATAATCAGAAGACCTGCTGCGCTACAGAGAAGAATTAAGTTTTATATTGTCTAAACCAAAAACAAAAACAAAAAAGATGGTGGCATTAAGCAACTTCAAGCACTCAGCTTGCAAACGCTGTATGTGTAACCAGCTATATCACAGTATGCAACCGTCCCCCTCAGAGGGTAACAGGAAGATAGACCCCAAAATAAAGTAAATACAGTAAGATGTTGTCCTGTTCGATTCTCAGCTAAAGCGTCTTCTGTGTGGAGACATGCGTGAATGGGCGTACCTTCGTGGAAGGTTGTGCATCAGGGCTGGCAACTTGGTACGTAAAAATCTACTGCCAATCAACAGCGGACCGGAGTTCCACTGTAACCGAAAGATACAACAAGAAAAGCAAGGAACTAAGCTGAGTATTCAGCAGTTCTAGCACCTTCTTATTCAGTGGTCACTGCTTTTGAATACGAGGGGTAATTGCTAACTGCAAGCTCTCATTCTGTAATCAAAGAGCAACATATTGCTAGATGCTTTGGAGAGCATTCTAGTACCTACAGCCCAGTAAGGTGTTTTGAGCTGTATTTATTCTTATTGCTTATTAACAAAGTGAAGCACAGTCAGTACAGGTTCTAGGAAAAGCACAAGGCAGCAGTGCCTGGGCCTGAATGTGGCAAACACAGAGGAAACACTGTAAATATTGCATATTTTTAAAATATTTCTTATTTGTCTGTATAAGTAGTATAAATATTATGCACAGAAAGGTAAATAACTTTCCTTACTTTGCTGATCTTACACATCGCTGTTGTAGAGAAGTCGGAAAAACTCCCACTGACAAATGCTTATTACAAAACCAGAACTGGAGATGTTACAAGATGATTGTAATCTGGACAAGATGTTTGTTGAAGTCTTCTGCTGTTTCAAGAAGCCAGATCAGTACAGAAAAAGGAAATAATGTGCTAAAACTAAATAATTTATGTGAGTGACTCTGCTGACACCTCACAGTTATTGTCTAATTCAAGTGAGAGTATCACACAGCCTCAGAAATGTAGAAAAGTACTTGGTTTTATACAGAAACAAAGTAATATTTTTTATTATGAGACAGTACATTCTTTGAGATAGAATATATAAGTTGTGAGGTGTGACCCCCTCCCCATGTGGAAGTGTGGGTGGTTTACTCCACAAAATTAGGATTGGGGACAAGCTTATCCTGTCAGTCTTTTGTCAGAAAGAGTGTTGTTGCAGTTCACACTGATAAGACAAGTGAAAGGTTGCTCTGCTTGTCAAGCATGTTGTTTCAGAGACTGTTAGCTTTGACTGTACTGATTTCTTTATAGGTTCATAGAAGGTTACTACTCTAATGGCCCTAGGGCCCTTACCAGCCTAGCCAAGTTCAACCCTTGTTCCTTAAGGGTCTATGTTATAAACAGATCTAAATCAGCAGTGACTGTCCCTATTCAAAGATAGTTCTTCAATCAATGAAGCTCTTATTGAAGGTCAGTATCAAACCTTGTGAATGGGGGCAGAACACCTTTACCATTATGTCAATTGGTCTTTCTTTAGAGCTTATTAATTGCAACAGTAACTAACACCTTAGATTAAAACAATGGAAGCTTAACAGATAAACATGATCTGCAGCCCTGTGTAATGGCCAAAGGCAAGACTGCATCAGATGCATACATATACAAAGTCTGGGGAAAACCAGATGAAAGGCTAGACTGGCCTGAAACCAGTGTGTTTGTTTGTATCACACTGAGCTGCTGCAAAGACCAGCTGAGGTTCAAACACCACGTGCTCTGGGCTTTCAGAGTGGTTATAAGTATCAGAATGCAATGCAGCAAGACCATACAGACTAGACATCTTTTTATTTATTTATTTATTTATTTTTGGTGCTAATAATGCTTATCAAACATGTACTTCCTCTGAACTCTGCACCAGAATGCACTTTACAATTATCTTTTTCATGAATGTCCTTTATGATCCTTATTCTAAGATTGCTGATGTATTTTGAAATCCGGAATTATTCCATTCCCATCTTGACTGTATCCCTAGCTGTCCGTGGCCTCTGTCAGTATCAGTCTTCCATCTGATTTTGTCACTTGGTATTTAATGGCAGACAGCAAAGAAATTTGTACTGTAAACTGAAAAACATATGCAGTCATGAATGGGTGATCACAGATTTCCTACTTGCATTTCCTAATTCCAAAAGTTTGTCCCTGTAAGCTAAGGTTGCCCTCTGTCCTGGCAAACTCAGATGATCCTTACTTTGTTAATATTACTCTGATGAAGGCTGTAGACCCCCTTCCAGAATACTTTTTTTGATAAAATGTTTGCAGATGTCGGGCATCAGCAAACAACACAAAAATATACATAACCATCCCACCTCCCACAGAGTTCTTTAGCTCCTGCACTACTTTATTATTTATACATAACCATCCCCTTCCCACAGAGTTCTTCAGCTCCTGCACCCCTCTACTTGGTTATTCATACATAACCACCCCCCACAGAATTCTTTAGCTTCTGCACCCCTCTACTTAATTATTCATACATAAGCATCCTACCTCCCACAGAGTTCTTCAGCTCTTGCACCCCTCTACTTTATTATTCATATATAACCACCCCCCGCCCATAGCGTTTTTCAGCTCCTGCACCCCTCTACTCCATAGATTAGACTAATACTAGGCTAGGTGCCCTTGTGGGCCTTTTTAAGCCTAGCCAATTACCCCCTGTAAGAATCAAGCCCTGCAACTTGTGTCTATAAGGTAAACACTTTAACCATTATGCCAACCTCCCACCTTTATTCATATATAACCATCCCCCCTCCAACAAAATTCTTCAGCTCCTGCACCCCTCTACTTGATTATTCACATTCTAAGTTTGCTACATATTGAGAAAAGTGAAATTTCCATAAATCTGTGCTGAAAAGTAAAATGTCTAACATCAGAGGTAATGCTGTCTGACCCTGCATTACTAAACTGTAAGCAAACTGGTCTTCTCTTTAACAAATAAAAATACTACCCAGAGTATGACTAGGATGCATCTTTTGTTGTGAATTGCATACAGTGTTAACTGAGTACTTTTTAGTGAATTTGCCTAGTAAGGACTTTCCATGTCTGTCCATTATTAAGATAATTTCATGGATCCTGTCAGGCAACAGGATTCTGTAGGACCTAATTGTGAGGCCCAAACTTAAACTTCAATGTAACTAGGAGTAGATAAAACATTCAGCTTTAGCTTGATAAAATGCCAATAAATGCAGAAATTATAAACTGAGAACACACTCAAAACAAGATACATTTCAAGTGATGAAAATTCAAAGAGCCTAACTGAGGCCAGAAATCAAATTAACACAGACGTTACCCATCTGTAATTTTACATTTGTTAATTGGGTAAACCCCTAGGCACAATTGTCTATTTTCAGCGACAGCCCAGGAGCAGTGCTTGGGTAAGTGATTGACTCAGATTTGTTCATTATGAAAAATAAAGGACTCAGACCCAGGCATATAAAATGATACTAGCAGTTTATAATCTTAATCCTCTGTGTCATATAATGCCATGTTAATCTCACTTTCATGTGTCATAACAGCTGATTTTTCCATGGTAATAGGTGGCTTTAAAAACATGGAAAGAAACAAGTACTGTGGTCCTGGCTTAGGCACATGCCAAAAGATACAAATTGAAATTTCCGAACTTCTGTCTTCATGAAGTACTGCATAAAAAGTAGTTTAGTTGAAAATTAATTGAATTTAAACTTTAGCAGACCGGAGTTCTGCTGTGGCGACCCCTTACCGGGAAAAAAGCCGAAAGACAAACAACAACAACTGGCTGTAAGTGAAGTATACCATTACAGTAGTTTGACTGTAAAACTAATGCCATTCTACAAAACCAATACCAATTTTTATAAAACAATTTTATGATAAATATAATAATCACATTTAGTGGTGAATTTGCAGAATGTTAACCAACAGATGACATTCTAATAACAATGCTCCGCATTTCAAAGAGATTTTGCATGGTGATGCCATCAACTTCTGTTTCCATGGAGAGTGTTCCTTCGGTTCAGAAGGACACTGTGACTTTTTTTCACTATATTGATGGCTGCATCCTTTTGTTGTCAGAAGGCTGCTGACCCATAAGACAGCTGTATAAGGAAAAGTATTTCCATAGATCAGACCAACAGTTTGAGCCATCTGTCTCAGAGTCACAGAAAGGTTGCAAGAAATTTACCAATATAAAAATTAAAGGATGCAGGAAAGTAACTGAAAAATATTTTCCTTTGTGCTTGAGTGTCAATAGCTCAAGAGTCTGCATATTTGAAGATATACCAATTTCAATGAAAACATTAAATTATTTAAAAAAAAAAATGACATTCCTTCCTCTACATCTATGTAAAAATATTTGACATGATCTCATGTTTTTATATGCCTCTTTTCAGTATTTTACTAGGGTGATTAGTTCCTGTAAATTTTAACTTATTCCAGTCCTTCTTTGTAAACAGGTTCCAATCAATTCTGGTGCCTTTCATCAACCATCAGTTCTCTTTTTACTTCTGCAAGTACAGACCCAGATTAGAACCTGGACAGAGAGAGAGAGAGCAGTCTCAACTCAATACCCACTGCAGCCATATATTATTTTTGTGCATTTCACATTTGTTCTGCTACTTGGTGATTAGACACACATGTTTTTCTTTATTTTGCTAAAGAAATAGTTTGAGAAGACCCATTTGTAAGACCTAGTTCTTATAAATATAGCACCTATATGATAAACACTGTAAGTACCCTGTGAAATAATCAAACCACTGTACTGTCTTTTTATTATAAAGATCCCACTTAAGATGCCCTCCAGTTCCACCGTCTTCAAGGATTTCTCTAGGACCGGACTTGTGGTAATCAGTGATGACCTAAGGAGGTTTAACAGCCCACTAACCCACAGGAGATTCCATAGCTAAAGCATCTATGTATATCTCTGGTTTCAACGTCTACTGAAACTCCTGCCACGAGGCACCCATCCCCATTTGTCACAATTATAATGCCTAATTTAGGAACAGGTCTCTATAGTGGAATCCGAGTATCAACAAACTTTACAATATTAGGAAAGAACTGCTGTCCCTAAAGAAATGAACTCTGAATTCCTTCATGTTAGAACTAAACATGACCTCATAAAGTTATACACAAACCTGAGGCATATCATTAAAACCTACGAAGCTGAGTACAAGTTAAATGGTGCCAACTTATCTAAACATAACTGAAAAGCCTCTGTCTGCAATCTTTGGAACAACACTCAACACTATACTGAGTGAGTCTATATTGATACCACCTACCTACTCTAACCTGGAGGACAGCGCCAGCATATGGATAAATTTAGAAGCCTCCTTTTTCTGGCTAATAATTGAATGTGATACTGTCATTGTTATGTAGATGTCCAGGAATATTGCACAATCAGAAAAATGGCAGTGCTTCTAAACCAGTAAAATCTCAAATATGAGTTTCTTAAGTTACACAGAGCATCTAAAAAAACTGTCATTTGACTGTCTCTTACAGACATCTATGTGCCAACCCCTGCTTAGCTTACAAGTCTGCAAATGACCTTGTCTTACTTGATATTTTACATGATTATAAAACAGGTAGAACCAGCAGTGCCCACTCTGGGGATTTAAGTCTACACTGTGATATGAACTGAACCTTACAGTAGGATAGATACAACTCCCAATGAATCCCTTATCTCTGGAATTATCTCCATCTCCATAACAAACAAAGTAATTCTTTAAATCTCTTTAAAAACAACATGAATGTGTGGATGTTAATTACTAATAGTAACATCATTTCATTAATAATTACATAATTTCACCTGTGGTCTAGCTCCAAAGACCTTTATTGATAGAGGGGGCAAATTATAACAGGAATTGCGGTGGCTGACCTCGTAATGGTTTACCCAGATGATGGGCTGGTATATGACTGTATGAATCTATGAAATCTATCCAAAGTGCCATTTATGGACCTACTAACTTTCAAAGACTCGTATGTTTTACAAGATAGAGACAATGCCTGTGCAAAAGACACCTTGCCAATACACATCCTCATAGGGTATTTCCTGACTTCAGGAGGTCCAAAGAAGTCAGGCCTGGAATGAATGTACAAGTGCTCATACAAGTGTCAAGGTTTGCCCTAAAGAAAGGAAGGTTATCATTCTACTTTGTATGTAAAAGATGGTGATTTCAGCGACGGGGGAAGCAGTGAGGAATAAATCTGTCCTGCCAGCTTTTCGTATTTATTTGTTGTTAAAGATTTAAGTCATTAGTTTAAGTGTTTGTGGAGCCATTTGTTTTATGGGGATGTAGGAGATCAGGGAGTAGAGGGTTCCAACATCACAGAGTGTTAGACATAAATCGTCATCATCTATGAGTCTGTATGAAACAGGATACAGGAATAGAGCTACACACTTGCCATAGTAGCTGGAGGGATGGTCTTTAGTATGGTGATCATTTTAGTTAGCGATGTCTAGGTATTTTCTAACTGAGTGATGTGTATGGGCGGATAAAAGGGTAATTATAGCCTGCAATTTTTCTGATTGGGGTAGAATATAGGGAAATTATAACTTTTTTAGATCTGAATGAGATATCTTTGCTTATTAAATGGGATAGACAGAAGAATTCCGAAGGATGTCCTCACTACTGTTGCTGTGTGCTGGTCAAAGGATAGTGAGTTAGCTGTGAAGGAGACGAGACTTGTGGGATGCTGTCTACAGTATCAGCTGCTGTTGAGACTGCTTTATCATAGGTGACCATGCTACCCTTCTTTGATTTTAATATAAGCCTGCTTCTAATACTCCATCAATTTATATGGCTTAATTCTTGTAGGCTGAGTGAATGACAACATCCAACTCACAGTCACTGGCAAATTGAGCTAGCTATTTTACTGGTTTAGCGGTTTGGATAGCTCTGAAATAGATGACAAACTGGAGGGTCCACTGTACTGAGCCATGAAGAATGTTGCTATTAACTATTTTTATTATTTTTGAGGTGGCACCTGCCACTCTAACTGGAGTCTGTCTGTTAGACAAGTTGCTATCCATCTTACAACATAGGGTTCACCTTTTATGTTTTTAAGCTTATTTACAATTCAAGAATGCAGAGTAGTCTCAGAGGCCTTGACCAGATCCAGCTGTACTGTATGAACTTTATGGCCACTATCTTCAGCTTCAGTGACTTCCAATAAGAAGGCGACTTTCTCAAAGAGGTTTACTAAATTAAATAGAAAGATCTAACTTTAATAAAACCATATTACTGCAGGTCTAGCACAATAACAATTTTTATATTGTACATTATAAAGTCAGATATAGTAAATTTCATGGCTTTGCAGATTAGAATTGTTAGGCTGATGGATGTGAGGTGGGGCAACCTTTATGGACTGGTATAATGAGATCTGTTTTCCTTTCCTCACATTCCTCGGAGAAATACCCAGTGGCTTTGCTTAATTTGGACCATTTTAGGAGGGGTTTCATCGAGGGCACACATGGTGCTGTTGATTAAGCAACCAGATAAAATGTCGGGACCCATTCTGTATGGTAAAACTCTGATATGATTGTAATACAGAGTTAGTTGCTGTGTAATACGCACGGTATTTACTATATGTTGATATTAAGGAGGCAAGAAACAGGAAAGAAAAAGAGGAAAATAGAAAGTTGGGAAAGGAGAGGTGGCAGTGGGAAAGAGCTGGACTTAACATTTGTTTTGTTTTTGTTTTGATGAGATGATGTGTCAGTGTTAGAGAATTCCTTCAGCTGATATATATGGGAGAAGATGGGTTAGTGGAGTTACATGAGTTATTTTATTTTTTAGGGTACATTTGCTAGGATATGCCATTAGTTTTAAAGCACTTAAGCACTTTCATGCTGCCTCTCAGAATAGGAACTTTTTGATACACATATAAATACACGTAGATGCCACCAGACAGGAAGGTGAGATACCTGACTACATATTTTCAAAAAGCACTCCAAATGTCTGATCACAGCAAACATCTTTTTCTTTTGTGTTCCAGAGAATCGGACATAATAAAATGTCAGTGTTTCATTATAAGGAAATGTTAAGCCTGTTTCTTTCTCCTTTTAAATAAGGAGCTCATTTTGAAGTAAGGTCTTATTTTCATATGGTCTGGAGAGGATCTCACAGCGGTTCACTCAGTCCTTTTCTGTTTGATATATTTTAGTCCTGAACTCTCACCAGCAAAGTACTCAGGTTGGATATTTACAACTGGCTTCCCATAAAGTAAGGAGATGTGATTTTTTGTGTAGTCATTTCCAAAAAGGTAGAATGTTATGAAGAATATAAATGTAACATTAAAGCCAATCAAATAACATAGCTCATGTGCTCCCTTTCCTTGGGAATTTCAGTCAGGATCAGAGCAAGAGCTATCTGGAAGGGCTGTCATTCAGACAACTACAAGGGTGTTTTATGCCTCCCCCTGTGTCCCCACCATGTGCACGCTCACTGCTAGAAGGGGGTCTGGCTTACCCCCACAGAACAGGCTTATAATAGACCTTATACTTCAGCTAACAATGGCGAGAGTGTCCATCCCATCAGCCAATTGAGGATGGCTTATCCTCCAGACTAGCACCTAATGATAAAGTTTTCCATCTAGCCCTGGCAAACAGGCAGTCCTTCCATTAAGTAGCCTGAACCATCCTTGGGCACAGGGAAATGGAGGCATTTTCCCCGTCCCTAAGCCCTCCTTCTGTAGGCTGGCATAGATTCCCCATTTCTCAGGACTTCCAGTGATCTTCCCTGATATTTGTGTACACACACACACGCACACACACACACACACACACACACACACACACATACACACATGCACACACAGAGAGCTATGTCCATGGTCATTTGGTCAGTGTCCTCTTGTACAAGATTCTGCTTACACTGAGCACTAAAGCAACCAGGAAGCAGCCCTGCTCCGAACGGATGAGCAGGAAGATGCTGCTCCCTTCATTTCCTTTCACCAGAACCTTCCACAGCATGAGCTGATAATCAAACTCAGTTTGCCTGAGTCACAATGAAGGCTTCATCCCTTTATGTGACAAAATATTTCTGTTTTTACCTACTGATTTGACTGCAATACCATCATATAAAGCTCTGGACTGCTTTCTGTTTTTGCTGTAAATTACTTATGGAACTGTAGGATAGAATCTTTCATTCTGATGTCTTCATTTTCTGCTGGAGTGACACTTGCTTATAGAATTCCAGCTGTAATCCTGAAGCACACTATGAGAACAAATGCTATAATCTGAAACCAGAAAAGATAGTACCACTAAAATCAAATTGCCAGTTTTAAGAGATAAATTGCCAGCCCCAGCTTGCTGCAGGGTTTAAATCATTTTTATTCAAATCTATTTTTTGCACTTTAGCTGCTAAATGCATTGTCATCTCATTAGGGATGTATCATTGCTTAAAGTGTATTTCATTAATTAGTAGACGGGAACCACATACATTCTTATTTTCTTTGCAAGCAGAATAGTAATACATTCCCTGCTTATCTTAGCCAGCTCTTGATGAATAATTATTCCTCTCCCTTGGCTCAGAGTTTCCAAGTAATTAATCAGCTTTGGCCAAGGACTGACAAACAGAACAAAATGGCCTATTGTTTACACACAGCCTTGTTTTAGGAAGTGTATGTAATTTCATCTCAGGTGAGACTGCCTCTGCTGCTGTTTCACTCAAATTCAAATTTACAAGGTTCATCACACGTAGAGAAGATATCAGTAGATGGTACTTAAGTTATTCATATGGCATTGTTGTAACAGTAATCTGAAGTAAAAATTATCATGTGATAAAAATAAGTGATATTATTAAGACTTTGAACCCTTATTCACAGAATTTGATCACTGAAGAGATTTAATTTGCCAAGGCCACATGGATCTAATGACCTGTTATGTAAATCTTAAGTAAGATAACTGGTCGTAACTCCACTGTGCTACATTAATCAGTAGACTAGACACAGGACCTAGGGCAGTTTCAGTATAAAAGTCTTCTGTAAGGTCCCTTCCTTGTCAGATTTATGGCATTGATGTAATGAGATCAGGGTGTTAACTAAAATTGTGCTGGTTGACTGATGTGATGTTTTTTCTTACCAAGACAGTGGTGTGGAGATTGATATGGTTAACATCACTGGGTAGACAGGCAGCTTTTTGAGTCCATCATTCAAACGCAGAATTCATTTGTAATTGCCTGTCAGAAGTAAGGGAAGAGCAGGCACAGATATACTAGCCATCTAACAGAAATAGTGGAGCTCCAGTTACGACTACAAGAAGGAAAGAAAGAAAGAAAGAAAGAAAGAAAGAAAGAAAGAAAGAAAGAAAGAAAGAAAGAAAGAAAGAAAGAAAGAGGAGGAAGAGGAGATACGTCATTACACATTGACACATTACCTTTTGATGTTGAAGGGAAGTACAGAGTTTGATGAAGACAGCTTTGCAGATAGAATAACCTCAACAAGGTATATGTGGACTGTAGAAGTTAGTGATGTCGCAAGAGGTTCTCCAGTTCACTTCTCAGCTGGGGTGCCTTTTGTGCAGAGTCTGTGTATCCTTACAGTGCTCACATAGGTTTTCTACAAGTGCCTTCCTCCCAAATTCCAAACACATACAAAACGTGTACTTGACGCTCTAAACTGGACGCAGATGTGAGTGCATGTTTGTATGTGGGGTATGGAAAATCAACAATGACAGGGCTAGCCAGCTAGTGGTGTGAGCATTGGCTCTAGATGATGGTCACTGTTGATGTGACATTCCAACCTCATGTGCAGAAATGGGAAAAAGGGGGTTATGGATGGATGGATAATTCATGCAAAAAGGTACTTGGGCTATGGATAGGCACAATGATGGTAGTACTGAAGGCATTATACTTGACTCTGGTGATAAAGCAATCATTAAGTCACAAGCTTTATCAGCCAATGTCCCTGTCTTTTTAATTTCTCCAATTCTTTTGTGTTGCAAATACCATGATGGAAATGGACCCCATTCCTAAGTCAAAGTATGATTCAAGTTCATGAAATGAGTATTGTTTTGATCTTTGATATTAGCAGCACCCACGATGTGCCCAGTAATGACTCCTGCAATTCTTATGCAGTTACATGTATTGGTAACATATCTAAGTATGATTGTAAATTCTTTTTGTAAGACCCATTGCTTCTACTATTATTGGAACTGTCTGGGTATCCTTTTTCTACATTGCCCTCATTTCTGCCTGCAAATCCTGACATTTTATAACTTTGTGTCTAGTACGCAAGACACTGTAGTCAATGCGTGTAGCAATTTCAATGATCAATGCTACATTTTACTTCTTTTCATGGACTACTATATCTGGTTTTCTCACATCTGTTTTTTAAACTGTTGGTAATGGGTGACCTCATGTGATATAAACTTCATCATTTTCTATAATACTTTGAGAATCATATTTCTAGTGTTTTTCATCTACTTCAGAATTATAATCTTTATACAATCCCCAGTGCAACAGTCTTGCCACATTATTATGCCTTTCAGTATACAATCTTTCTGCCATTAGTATGTCACATCCAGAAACAAGATGTGCGACTGTTTCCAATTTTGTTTTACAAAACTACGTGTCTGTTTCTTCCACATGTTCAATGGACTTTGTAAACTAACGTGTACATAGTCCACTATCTTCAGCCGCCAATGTTACCCTTTTATCTTTTGCTTTAAATTCACCTCCCCTTAACCATTTCTGTGTTCGATCCAGATTAACATGAGGTTCTTCCAAGAGTTTTCTATACTTGCAACTGTATTTATGCATTTTCCACATTTCCTGCCTTCTTCTCATCTGATCCTTCAACTTATATTCTTTCTTTTGTTTTTTGGCACATTTAGTTGTTGCATGATTTTTTGTCTACTTCTGGTTTGATTTCCATTCCCATTTGACACTGATATGCTTCTGCAAAATTAAGCAGGAAAGTCATCTTAGACTTATTCTCCTCATGTTTAAAACCTTCATTATATTTGGGTCTTGTGAGGTCAGCAGATATGTATGCAGTCCCATGATTGCAGATCTGTACATATAATCAATTGCAAGGGGGCCCATACTTCCTTCAGAATGGGGACTATGTAGTCATGTTATGCACTGATTTTTATAAATCATGTGGTGAGCATGAAGTATCCTTCTTGTTTTCCTGTCCAACCTATTCAACACCATTTGGAGCCAGTCAATCACTCCAAAACTGTAAGTTAGGGCAGGAAAAGCAAATTAGTTTATAGCTTGGACTTTGTTCCTAGATGTCAACGTTTTCAGTATTAACTTTAGTTTTCTAAAATATTCCTTACTAAGGTTTATTCACATTTGTTCATGTTTTATTGTTGATCCTTCATCAAGTCCCAAATATTTATACACTCATTCTTGCTCAAGTTCTCTCATATCACATTCCTGTCCCAAACTGATGTTTTCTTGGTGCTGCAGTTTTCCTGCTTTAAAGGTTGTTTTGTACATTTATCAAGACCAAATGACCTTCTTATGTTATCTGAAAAAGTTTTGACCACTTGCAGTTGTCCTTTCAGTTCCTTATCTGATGAACTATACAGTTTTAAATAATCTACAAAAAGGAGGCGAGAAGTCTTTAAACATTGTTGCTTTCTGGGAGCCAAATTATAGCCATGATCTAATCTGTTAAGTAGACAACTTAATGGGTTAAGGGCAAGACAAAAGAGCAGTGGTAACAGTCACCCTGCAATATCCCCCTTTGAATTTTTAGCCCTGGAATAATAATCTGTCCTTTATCATGACTTACGTGCAAAGTAGTTTCCCACTGTTTCATGGTTACTGTAATGTCATCGATCAGTGTAGGGTGTATTTTATACATTTTTAAGCACTGTTTTATCCATGAATGTGGGATACTGTCAAATGCTTTTTTGTAGTCAATCCATGCCATACTTAGATTCTTCTACTTTTTACAGTTCTCCATTATGACTTTATTTAACAACAAATGATCCTTTGTTCCATATGACTTTCTTTTGTTCTATTGCCATGATTGAATTTTCTTATAAATGACTATAAACTCTTTTGGCATCAATTCCAGTGTATAGTTTATATGTCGTCAGTAGGCAGGTTATTGGTCTATAGGTTTTACAGTAGCTTGCAGGTTCAGTCTTGAGTGGGAGCATTATTTTTCCTGTTGTTAACCAGGCTGGTGTCTGTTCAGGGTCCGCATTCTCACTTATGGCTAAATCTTCATGCAAATATGTTAATACTTTTAGCCATAAGTTAGGTACTGCATCTGGGCCTGGGGTTTTCCAGTCAGATGCTTTTCTTCACTTTGTTTCAGTCTCTCTGGCTGTTGCTTTACCCCATTTCATGTCCTGTACATTTGAAGCTCTTATTCTTATCTTTACTTTTTCTATCCATTTAGCATCTTTGTTAGGTTCCACAGGATCTTCATAGATATTTCTCCAAACTGCATCTATTTCTTATTTTTTTGGTGGTGTTTCAATTCCTTTTGCCTTGTTTCCCAATTCTCTATAAATTTTTTTGGGTCTTCAATAAATTCATTATTTTGTACCTTATATTTGTCTGCATATCTTCTAAGTTTTTATGCCTGTGCTAATACTTTTAGTTTATTATTTGCAATAGTGCACACCAGATCCTGATCTGTTATAATACTGTCCATTGCTTTTATGACATCTGTCTTTCTGAATATTTTTGTAGATCAGTTCCCTCTTGTACACTATGCTAACGGTGGCACCTCTTGTCTTAATTGCTGTATAGTTTTCTTTATTTGATGCTTCCATGATGGCATTTGATTTCTCCCCTTCCTTTCCCTTACTGCCATATGTTTTTGTGGTAAGATTTTATCTGTTATTAATTTTGCTGCACAGCAATGTATCCTATTTTCTTTTGTTATGTCACATGAATCTCTATGAACAGTCCTAGCTACTGTGTTCATTTGTTTTAGCAAATTTCAAACTTTTTGGGTTTTGTTGACTTTCTGTAGTATATTTCTTTCATCAGTCGTAATACCTCTGTCCATCTCTATTAAATCTTCATTCATTCCTTACTGATGGCTGTCGGTTCCATCCTCGGAACCAAGTTGGCCTTATAACAAGCTCGTGCCAGACAAAAAACTCTTGAGCTAAGTTTTTACCCACAGTGCCCTTCTCCCTGTTACCCCAGATCTCATTTGCCATGTTAATGATTTCCGTATCTTCTACCTTTAACGTTTTTGTTTAGTGTATCACTAACATTTACCCATTCTCTTAACATTTTTTGTCTACTGTCTCCCTTACCTACTAAAGTACCATTGTTGGTACAGGCCCTTTCTCTCTCCCTTTCTCTTTCCCTTACCTTTTGAGGTATTTTTTGATTCCATTGTTGGTATTCCCTTTTTCTTTCGTTCTTTCTTCATTAAAAAAAAAAAAAAACTTTCCTCTTTCTTTCCTTTTAGAGTTTACTATAGTAATAGTTGATAATCTTGTTGTCTGCCATGTCAGAGAAAAAAGGAACTTCAGGGTTTAAGCAATGCGACCAGTGTGGTTGCAAAATGTCGAATTCTGACACCCATGTATCCTGTGTGTATTGCCTCAATGTCCTTCATCTCTCTGTTCAGCCTCCTTGTACTATTTGTAAAGGGTTCAGCTCTTGAACCCTTAACAAGAGAAAGAATAAGTTAATTTTGAAGGGCCTTCTCAAGACACCCTTCTCAGAGGCTATTTCTGGGTTGGAGAGCTCACCACCTCCTAGTAAAGAGCAGAAAAGAAGACTACATTTGATTCCTTCCTCACCCTCTGGTGATAAGAAGCAGGAACCAAGACAAGACATACCCAAATTTAATTATTTGGCCCCAGGGTCCAAACTGGCAACCATGGCACTGTCTTTGGTACTGTCTTTGGTTTCGTCTGCAAAAATTGTGTCTTTGCACCGACAATGTCTACGGCACCGACCTTACCTAAATTGCTGATCTTTGCCTCGGTGCCATCTCCACAAATTGTGACACCGACACTGATCACAGCACTGACCATGTGACACTGATCACAGCACTGACCATGTCTATGGCACCAAGCCTGCCTTTAGTATTTGTTCTCTCCATTCCAGTACCGGATACCCTTTCCATACAGGTCTCTAGTATCGAGACATAGGTGCCAATAGACCATTCTGCTCGGACCCAATGCTCACCTATGGTGGATTCTTTCTTTGGGCAGCAGTTTGTCCTTTTCTTAGAAAGGCCTGACTCCCCATCGGGGATATCGACCCAATCAACCAGGAGCCTCTTGGAACTGGATGTGGTGCGTCTTGTGGATCAACTGCTGATGGCTAGAGGGATTGCAACACCTTCCAAAACTCCCCTCCCATTTGGAGTTCGGAGTCTGTCTCCACAGACTCCAACATATGCTCCTCCTTTGACCTCTGTTCAGGCATCAAAGTCCTCAGCACCGATACCTCTTTCAGTACCCATCTCTTCGGTTCCACTGGTGGACCTCACCATGGTTCTGGAGCTGAACCTTTTGTTTTCAGCCTACTCTGAGATGGGTCATTCTCAGGATTGTGACTGGACTGTGGGCACTGTGACACTTGGTACGGCGCAAGTTTTTTCCACCACGCTGTCTACCACGGTTCTGGGAGTCCTGACAGTATCTAGTCCTCTTGGAGCTCCTTCCTTGAGAGCGGGCCCATTGGAGCAGGGTGTGAACCCAGTTCTGAGGTTGTCCTTCTCTGTTCCGGGTTCCCATCCCTCTTCGGGTGGGCCAGCTTTCCAAGCGATGGAGAGGGCCCTTGCCTCTGCAGGCAAACTGTCAACATCGGAATACCAGTTATGTCCTCCCTCTGAGCCACAGCTAACACAAGTCACCGCTTCGGGACATCGAGCACAAGAGCCTCAAAATACCCTACTGCAGGGTGCCCCCTCTTCAGAGTCTTCTTCAGAAGCCCCCGCTGAAGATGTGCCATGCAAGAGGACTTGCAAGCAGAAGCACGTGGACTCCCCTGAGGAGTCCTTCACCAAAGACATGGACTATGATGAAGGGGGGGGTTAATCAAAACTGCCAAATAAGAGCCCAAAGTGACACTCGAAAAACCAACTGTTCATTTAAAGCACTTTTCATCCCACTCTATGGTGGGACTTCTTCAGATAAGTTAAACACCAATTGCCAAAGGTTAAATAGTCAACAAAGACAAATACATACACTAATCATGTGTTCACAACTACCAATAAGAACAAATCCTTCATTATACAATTAAGCTGAATATTTGTCCATTAAAAACAACTGTTCACCAAGTAAAAGAAATAAGAAAATAAGAAATAAATATAAAACACAAGGTACTTTGTACTAAGTATAAATATTGTTGACTCAAACAGTAACCCACCCTGTTGTTAAAAATGCAACTGCCATATATAATATGTGTATGCAAAAATATCAATATAAAAATACAAACAAGAAAGTCATCACTAAATATCTAAAAAATGTATATACAAGAAAGTTTGATGTAGTGGAATACTAAGTAAAATCACTTCACTAATACCTTGTTTCTCTTGCTTCACTAGTTTGTGAAGGGGAGAGGTCCCCACAGTTGCCTCCAATAATGTATCCTTTGGAGACATACTGGAAATCCACCAACAACCCGTCCTCCGAGGAGTACATATTCTTGCAGGCTTTTTGTGTTCAACTCTCTACTTCCTGAATGACCCCGCCTGCAGATGAGCTGGTACAACTTGTTGTGCAGTCCACATGGAAGAGTCCTTATACTATTGAACCAATCTCATGGAGGCCAGACAAAATTTTATCCCCTCCCAAGCAAAACCTACACTGGTCCAAGGGTCTCCCTGTAGATGCTATGCTGGCAGCGGCAGCCACTAAGAAGGAGCTCACCGAGAAGAGCCAGACTGCCCACCCCCCAAACAGGGAGTCAGGCAGTAGACAAGTTAGGGAAGTGAGTGTTTGCCTCAGCGACCTTTGCTATTAGGTCTTTGAGCTATCTGGCACACTTCACTAGGCTTCAGAGAGACCTAGTCTCAGAACTCTCCGAAACCTTAGCAGGAGCAGTTTCTGATGAGGTATGTGGCAAAGTTTCCTCGCAGCCTGCAACTCTGGAATCCATATCCAACTCCTCCATGTGGTTGATGTCTCATGCCACTGAAGGAGCGGCTAGAGCAGCGGGTTCAGGCATTGTCATGAGACGTCATACCTGGATGCGTCTTTGTGACTTTGCCGACCCTTTTAAGTCTTCCTTTCTTAATGGTCCAGTGGAAGCTTCTTCTCTTTTTAGCCCAAAAGTGAAAGACACATTGGCCAAGTGTGAAAAAGATGACAAGACCCTGTCAGCCTTTGGCATATGTATTTCCACCCTTCAGTGACCCTACTCTAGGAATCAGAGGAGTGGAAGAATGTGGCGCAAGAAATCTCAGGGTCCTTTCTGTGACACGTGGTTAGTTTACTACCCAGGGCAGAGGGAGTAACTCATCCGGAAGATGCCCCTACAGAGGCAGAGGGGTTCTGTGTAACCATGTGTCCAGAGATTCTTTCTCTGGGCAACCCTATCAATGCTCCTGAAGAGCGGCCCAATTGCTTTCCTCTGGAAGCAGTCGGGGGTGTGTCTCTCTGCACCACCTTGCCAGGCAAACAGTAACCACTGATTCTTGGGTGCAGAGGTCATAGCCAGAGGTTACCACATACCATTCAACCTTTACCCAAATCATCAAGATGAATTCCCAACGCTCCACCCAATCAAAGGGAAGCAACAGCTCAAGAAATACAAAAGCTGCTTCAAAAAAAAGAGTCATCCAAACAGTCCCACCAGACCAAATAGGGTTCGGATTCTACTCAAGATTCTTTTTAGTGCCAAAAAAGATAGGGGACTAGAGACCAATTTTGGATCTCATCCTGAACAAATTTGTCAAACAGGAAAAATTCTGGATGGTCAGGGTTCAGTCTATCCTTCTGTTTCTGGAGAAAGATGATTGGATGTGCTCAAGAGATCTTCAGGATGCATATTACCACATAAGAATGGAAAAACGCACCAGAAGATTCCTTCACTTCTGGCTAGGAGCCAATCACTTTCAATTCTATGCACTGTCCTTTGGACTCTCTACAGACCCCAGAGTGTTCACCAAATGCATGGCAGTGGTAACAGCTCACTTGAGACTTCAAGGATTCTGGGTGTTTCCATATTTAAACAATTGCCTCCTCACTGCCCCCACCAAGCGTCTACTGGACATAGCTCTAAACTACACTCTCATACTGGCAGAATTTCTGGGAATCTCGATAAACTGGGGGAAATGCAACCTAACTCCATCTCAAACCTTGGAATTTATAGGAGCAATTTTCAATACACATGCTTGTCTGGTCTGTCTCCCAGATCACAGATTACAAAGGATAAGATCCCAACTCCGGGTGATACTCTCAAAACCAAGTCTCAGCTTGGGCAGTTCTTCAACTCCTGGGCTTGATGGCAGCATCAATTACAATAGTTCCTTTAGAAGATTACACATGCACCTTCTCCAATGGCTCCTACTGATGCAGTGGTATCACTTGCACCTTCCTACCTCCTTTCAAATCTGCATAACTCAATGATGCAAACAAGATTTAATGTGGTGGATGAAGCCAGATGAGGAATTATGGAGTTGCCCTTTCTCCCCTCTTCAACCCAGGGTCACAGTGACCATGGATGCTTCCCTGATAGGGTGGGGGGGGGGCTTTTCCAAGGGAAGATGGTCCAAGACACTTGGTCAGACATAGAGGCCAATCTGCATATCAATGTGCTAGAATTGAGGGCAGTGATTCTGGCGTTGCAAGCTTTTCAATCTGTCTTTCTGTCGGGGACAGTTGCTATACAGTCCGACAATATGTCAGTAGTCTGGTACATCAACAAACAAAGAGGAACCAAGTCCTATCCATTATGTTGAGAGGCCATGAGAACTTGGCAATGGGTGATAGCTTCCAACTGCTTTCTGATAGCAATGCATATTCCCGGGATTTCCAACGTGATTGCTGGCAAGCTGAGCAGATGTATTCTACTGTGTCATGAATGGTCCCTCAAACCAGTCATGGCAGCGAAGATCTTCAGCCGCTGGGTCCAGCCCTGCTGCGATCTTTTTGTATCCCCAGCAAATCACAAATGCAACAGCTACTTTGCCCTAATCCCCCCCCCAGAGGGGGAATCCCAGAGGGACGGTCTGATACACGATTGGCCCACAGGACTTCTACATGTCTTCCCCCTGATTCCCCTCTTTCTAAAGAAGGCCCTTCATCTGAGAAGCAAAGAAATCCTCATTGCCCCATACTGGCCACAACAAATTTGGTTTCCCTTCCTTTGGCCTCACCTAGTACACTAACCCTGGATTCTGGATCCAACTCCAGAACTGATATCACATCCACAAGGGTTGATGCACTCCAACCTTCCCAATGTCAAGCTGACAGCTTGGTTTCTCCACTTCCAGTAATAGCCAGGCAGAGTAACCTTACCTCACCTGTATGTAATGTTCTTCTCTTGACTTCACATAAACCATCCACCAGGAAAATCTGTCTCAACAAATGGAAGAGATTCCTGATTTGGTCTCAACAAAGAAAACTGGATCCTTGCTCAGCTCCCATTAGTGTGGTTTTGGATTATCTGTCAGATCTTCTACAGTCAGGAGCAGCAGCCTCCACCATTCGAGTCCATTTAGCTGCCATTTCAAAGTGCCATAATAGATTCCAAGATTCATCCTCAATCTCCCATCACCTCTGTAAAACCTTTTAAAAGGGGTCTCGCACGTCAGGCATCAGACCACCCTTCAAAGAACCGATTGACCCTTGGAGTTTAACACTAGTACTGTAATCCCTGACACGACCACCTTTCAAACCTGCAAACACTTGCAATATGAAGTTCTTATCCTGGAAGTCACTATTTTTAGTAGCCATCACCTCAGCAAGATGCATATCCGAGCTTCAGGCCTTGTGCATCAGGGACCCTTACATGGTCTTCACAGGGACAGAGTATCACTCCGGACTAACCCCTCCTTTCTTCCAAAAGGTATTTCAGAGTTGACAATTAACCAAACAACTGACCCACCTGTCTTTTTTCCTAACTACTCAAATAAAGGAGAATACTGCCTTAATTTGCTAGATGTACGTAGACAATTATGATTTTATCTGCACAGAACGAAATCAGTACGTAAATTAGACCAGTTGTTTGTTTCCTTTTCAGGCCCAAAATTGAGGAACCCTGCCTCTAAAGTGACCTTATCAAAGTGGTTGAGAAACTGTATATCCTTCATCTACCAACATAATAAAATTCCTTTACCAAGCAAGGTCAAAGCACATGCCACCAGATCAGTGGTGACTTCTGTTGCTTTTCATTCAAGGGCTTCAATGGATGACATCTGTGCAGCTGCAACCTGGTCTACCCATCATACCTTTATTACTCATTACAAATTGGGTCTGGTCTCCAGGGGAAGAGCATCCTTTGGTTCAATGGTACTCAAGAACATTCTTCCATAAGGGCCTCCCAGGAAATAAAGTAAGGAATGAATGAATGAAGATTAACAAAATCAGATAAAGAAGTTATGTTCTTACCATAACATTCCATCGGTTTACATGCATTTGGTCGCACAACCGAAGGTCGATCCGTCATAATGCCGAACCTAAATGTCGAATCTCGTACGCCCGAATGCTCGAAATGTCACACGCAAAATCGGATTTGAAATTCCCGATTTCACAACTGCCACAACAAGTGCTACCATGGGTTGAGAGGGGGGAATAGTAGCCTGGCCGGTGTCCGGTAATCTCGGGTTCGTCATCCGCAGATTCGACATTCCGCGATCCTGGGGTTCTGCGGTTGACACGTTCGCATTCACACATCGGTCGTTCACACAAATGCATGTACACCTATTCCATCTGTGTTGTTCATCTTCATTCATTTAGTACGTCCCACCCACCTTACCCCTCCAGAGGCTCCTGGAGGATCGGATTGGGTCCTAATCCTGCATTAGGGTTCCTGCTCAGAAAAAGCCTCTTCTTTCCTTATCACAGATAAACTCAATCTGAGGTAACAAAGAGAAGGGCAATGTGGGTAAAAGCTTAGCTCGAGAGGTTTTTTTGGGTAGCACGAGCTTGTTATAAGGCCGACTTGGTTCTGAAGATGGAACCAACACCCATCAGTAATGAATGAATGAAGATGAACAACACAGATGGAACGTTATGGTATGAGCGTAACTTCTTTTTTGTCTGTTTCTCCCACATGTTCACTGGACTTTGTAAACCAATGTGTACGTAGTCCACTGTCTTTGGCATGTCCCTGTGATTGTGAGGTAATGACCAAAAAGATGGGATCAAGAATACAAGCCACAGACATCAGTATCTTTTGGAGGGTTGTTTGGCTCAATTACCATGGCAGAGTGATGAGGATCTTGTATCTGAGCTGCAGCTCCTCTGGATTGACTGGAGCTGATAGTGATGTTTGAGCACATAGTGAGGATGCCTCCTAGTTACCTCCACTAGGTGGAGGCCCTGGGTAAATCCAGTACCCACTTGAAAGTATATATCTGTCAAATGGCCAGGGAATACCTGTGGATCTCCCAGGATTAGCTAAAGACTGTTGCTGAGACTGCAAAGGTCTGGACTGTCTTGCTCAACCTGATGCCACTGCAACTCTTATCAGAATAAGTGATGTACAAAGCATATGGATCACTAATTAGACTTTTGTAAGGCATGCCACGGAGTGAGCAGCAAGAGCTCTTCATGAGATCCTCACTCCAGTGCTGTTTGAGGCAGTCATATGGTAACATGCTTCCAAAAATCATTTTCAGAACAGTTTCACAAACAGAGTCATATGAAAAGCAATGTATAATTTATTCCTGCATTTTGTAACTGTAGACAGTTGTCTGGATGGCTTACTATGCAAATGGAAGAAATGTGGAGCTTATGGACTTTTAAGAAATGGTTACAGGCTCACAGGTTCATAGGCATATACTAGGCTAACAACCACCAGGGCCTTAGTAAGCCTATCCATGCCACCCAACCCAATTGTGTCCACGTGTATCATGGGTGTTTATTGGGGGGTATGTTAGTTAAGAAGTTTCAAAAGGTGATGGGGGGGTTAGACAGAGGCTGAATTTGTCAGCCAGTAGATTTGCTATATCACCCGTCTCAGTCAATGTGACTCCATTAACCACCAATTTGGCACTGTCGTGTGCTTCTTTTGAGATTTCTGACATAGCTAAAGAAGGCCTTATGGTTGTCTTTGGCCTGGGATGCTGATTTTTACCTCAAAATTGGCTCTGTTAGAATTAATTATCCCCCTTAGGTCTCTGTTTAGCTTGATGAGAGAGTTCTTATCATTTTCAGTGTTACACTTCCTAATTTTATTTATAACTTTATTCTTTTGTTGTATAACTTGTTTAATTTAGGATTCCATCAGGGTGGCTTGTCTTTAGTTTGCTTGGTAGGTACAGCAACCTCTCTGTAGCCATTGATATGACTGTACAGACTTTCTGTGAACAATTCTACATAAGCTGCTGTGTTTTCTGGGTTTGGAGAGGCATATCATTTTGACACATTATCACTTAATAAAATGGGGTTTGCTTTGGAATAGTTTCCAACTGTTAAAGGGTTTACTGGGATTACCAAAATGATTTTTATATCGAGGGAGACAGCTTTGTGATATCACCTTACCAGGGAGGACATGACACTATGGGAGTTGGAGAGGCAGCATTGTCCCTAATTTAAGAGTACCAGGTCCAATATGTTTGAGCCTCTAGTAGGCATATGCACTATCTTGTCTAGAATCTTTGTATTTACAAATCCCAGAAATCTCTGTGCTTGCAAATTTGAGGCTGTATAATATTTCCAGTCTATAGAGAGGTAATTAAAGTCCCCCATGAGTAAGGTATTCAGTTGAATGGTGAGTGTCTGCAATAGGTCCAAGTATGAGCTATGGGTTTCATGGGGTATAAATGGTAACCTATAGCTTGCTAGGATATGGTATGGAATGGAACTTTGCCTATGGTTATCTGCACTCCAGTGCATAATCCTGTTTAACCAAACTAGAGGTATGCTTGTTATTGATGTAAATCAAGACACCTCCACCTTTAGTTCCTCTTTGTCTAGTTGCTAGTCCAACTTTTATGGTGGCACCAAAGCCTTGCACTGCCAGGATACTTTCTACAGCTTTAAACTATGTCTCAGTAACTGCACAGGTGTCTTCTTTCTCCAAGGTGAGGAGAGCTTGAACAGAGTGGAGCTTCTTGTTTAAGCTCCTGGCTTTGGGCAGTAACACCTTAAGGGTCAATTTTGATATGATGGAGGGTTTGTCAGTTTGCATTTCCCAAAAAGGTTCTATGGGAGAGGATAACATTTTAGCCTGCATTTGAAAGCCTAAAGAAGACAGGTGCAGACAATCCTTGGCAAAACAACATGATTTGTTGACTATGTCTTCCCATGCTGACAAATATTGTATCCCCATAGAGTAACATCCAAAACTAATCTAATTATTAAAGTCAATCTTCTTTTGCTTGCATTGTGGCATCCTCCTTGGTGAAGGTTGAATGCTGCTAAATACTGCTCAATGCAGGCACATACCAGCCTGAGGCACATAGTCTGAGGAAACCTGTAATGTCGCTTTTGATATAGTCTAGTAAGGTGCATGTCAGGACATTTACACTTATATGGACTATGATGGAATTATGCTGGTACCTGTGGTGCAGTGACTTGAGTGCATCCACAACTTGGCAGATCCTGGCTCCTGATAGGCAAACGACATTCATCTTCTTTCCACTCCACCTGGTGGGCGATTGTCAATATGTTGTACAGTGGAGTTTGTAATGACTAGAGTCCTAGGTAGTGTGTTAGCTTGTCTTAAGGGCTTTGTAACTGGGGCTTCACTGAGTATGGCTATATGTGTGGTGTTAGGTGTTGCTTTTATTGAGTGATTTTGAGTTAGCTTAGGATAATCTTTGCAAGTAGAAAGTTTGAGAGGTTTTTGGAGTTTGGGTAGATTGCATGTATGTACCTCAGGATAAGCTGGTCTTTCTGTGGGGTGCGTACTATGCATGGTAGACGTAGCATGTGTGATTTTGACAACCTGCTTTTTATTATGGGTGCTTGTAAGTGAAAGTGTTGCCTCTAGTGACATTGTATATGTACATCTCTCACATGCTGTATCTGTTTCTTTAAGGATTAAGTGGTTGTCAGTAAACATGAGACAGCTTGCTGCTTTGTTTCAACTTACCCATATCAACCAAACTGACTGTAGAGAAACTGGGAAATTGCATATCCATGTTGTCAGGTCCTTTCATAAGTGAGGTACAGACTGTGGTCCACAAGGGGTTAACAGAGGGTTCTAAGTATGCTTTTGGAGCTGGAGACTAGACTAGGCTATAGAATACTAAATGTTAATGGCATCAAGCAAACTAGCTGCTATATGCGAGGAAGCTGCTCTACACTCACTGGGTTGCAGGCTATAGTTTTATGAGCAGCATTGTGAAAAGGCACAAAACATATGGGCACTGAAAACACAATAAAGAACTAATAAGCCCTCTGGCCAATAAAACCACTAAATTCATAGCCCTTCTATGTGTTTCCCAGCTCAGAGAGACCAGGTAATCACCTACTGCTACTAAATGAATAATCACAGGCTTCCAAATGTAAAAACACACAAAAAGATTACTATAAATGTAATGTTACTGCAAAAAAAAAAAAAAAACAGCTAGACAGACAAAAATTTAGAAGTGATTTCAAGGCAAGCAAACCATCAGCAAGGACAGTAAAAGGAGATGTACTTTTTCAAATAAATTAACAGTTCAAATCAACAAACAAGTCTTGAAAACAGCAGTGCTCTGCTTAAATAAGTTAAGGAAGTGCAGTTTTGAATCAGAAGTAGCAGCTTTGTCTGGATGGCACTCGCAAGTAAATCACTTCGGGTTAAAGTCTTATGAGGATTTTAAATGTGTGACGTCTTGCACTTAAGAAATGCAGGAGTCTGATGGTAACTGCCTTATAAAAGCTACACTTAACCTGTGTGTGTGTGTGTGTGTGTGTGTGTGTGTGTGTGTGTGTGTGTGTGTGTGTGTGTGTGTGTGTGTGTGTGTGTGTGTGTGTGTGTGTGTAAATGTGTACTGGGAGCATCCGAGTCTGCATGCTTGAATATGCATATATACATGCATGAAGTGTGTTGTGGATATGCTTACTTATTATGTATATATGGATAAGTGTGGCTGTATCACTCTGTGTGTGCATGTGTGTGTGTGTGTGTGTGTGTGTGTGTGTGTGTGTGTGTGTAAATGTGTACTGGGAGCATCCAAGTCTGCATGCTTGAATATGCATATATACATGCATGAAGTTTGTTGTGGATATGCTTACTTATTATGTATATATGGATAAGTGTGGCTGTATCACTCTGTGTGTGCATGTGTGTGTGTGTGTGTGTGTGTATATATATATATATACATATATATATAGTTTACTATCATTATTCTGACTCACAGGTGGTCAAGTCCACCTACACAATGCCCTACATCCCAAACATCCTGAACAGCGGAATGCCGAACACCAAAATTCTGGACTTTCCAACCTTGACCTCCCCCCCCCTTCTGGACCCATGGTAACACTTGTTTCAAGGTCCATAGCTATAGGGGGTTTCAATGTTTGGTGTTTGTCAGGTATACCGGAATTTGGCATTCCGGCTTTCACTGAAGTGCATCAATCACAGGCCGACTCGAGTGCCTGTGAGTCAGAATAATATAGACATATATATATATATATATATATATATATATATATATATATATATATAGACACATATACACATGCATCCCCACTCATTTATATTTGTGTTTATTTTATAATTAGTAAAGTTTTATTTGACATGTTACACAGACCTGTTTGACCTTGCTTTTATCTGCCATACTGCACAACTTGTAAAAAAAACAGAATGCATTTTCAAAACCCAGAATGAAAATGCAGCTCACAACTGTGTTGAGATCTATATGTGTCATTTAGAAGCATGTCATTTTTCAGACAGATGAGGTACAGAGATGCTTTGTAATTCAAAATAGTGACATTAACTGGGTTTCTCTGTGTTTGGTCCAGTTACAGGACTATCAGTTATACTTCATCATTTTTTCAAGATCAAATAGCAAAACTGAAAAAAGGGCTTGGCTCCCAACTTATGTATACTAATTTTATATTCTCAGTACAGTGAAGAAAAGTGAAAAAACACTGAATGTGTACTGTTAGCTCACATAATCTAACTACTTGTGATAAAAGGAACAGCTGCATGAAAAAAGCTGATGAAAAGCTGCTCAGACAAAAATGTTCCTATGACGTTTAGGTGGACACATTACCTGTGGCAGTATAAAACATTATTTAGAAGTGAAGATATGTTTGCAACAAACAGTCATAATGCATTAGTCAATATTCTTATCATAGTGCAAAAAGTAGGGATTTGAGAATACACCTTAACATTTCTTCCCTGCTACTTCTGTACGTTAAATATACAACTACTCTACAACCCTGCAGCACCAAAAGTGATCACATTGTGTCTTGTGTTGGAAACGTACCTCTCATGCTAAAATGATACCATGCAGTTGAGTTCTTTAGCATGTCAGAGTACATTTGTGTAGTGCATGGGGTAATTTTATTGAAATTAGTCTGGGTAATATGAGCCCCACACTTGGAGATATTGGGTAGAATTCAAAAAGGTGAATGCAAGTGATAAGCCAAATTTTACCTCTTGTGGTAACCACTGCTAATTCAGAGACAGCTTTACCATGTTGCTGTACCACAAAGAGGTGCAGTGCTACAGTGGACTGTCTCTGTGGCCTACCGTAAATGCTAATGAAGCATTTTGAGGGAGTATCTTATGCTAGTTAGCCATTTGTTCTCCCCTTAGAAATGCCTGTGGTAATGCCTTTATGCAGTTTAAGTTCACCCATTATTCCCAATAAGTGAGATTGCATTAGAAGTACATGCTACACAGTTTAGCAGAAAATGTAGTGGTGGGAAGTGCATGCATGCATGTCTGTATGTTCGTGGCTGCATGTGCAGATGTATGAATGGCTTCAGGTGTGTGTGTGTGTGTGTGTGTGTGTGTGTGTGTGTGTGTGTGTGTGTGTGTGTGTGTGTGTGTGTGTGTGTGTGTGTGATGGATGCATGTGTTTGTGCTTGTATGTGTATGTGTGTTTATGGGTGAATGGGTGAGTATGTCTGTGAGTGCCATCTGGTGTGAGGTGTGTGTGTGTGTGTGTGTGTGTGTGTGTGTGTGTGTGTGTGTGTGTGTGTGTGTGTGTGTGTGTCTGTGTGTGTCTGTGTGTGTCTGTGTGTGTCTGTGTGTGTATATGTGTGAATGTATGTGTGTTGGGGGGCTGTCATACCTCCACACTCTCCTAGACTAACAAGCAAATACTGCAGTAATGGGAGAGGGACACTAAACACCAGGGATACACATTATTATTATACCCTAAAGGCACTTAAAAAGATTCAAACCATGTATCCTTGGCACTGACAAACAGCTCTTTATCAGAGCTTTTGTTCTCTGTGCTATCACTTAAATCATATGGTATGGGTGGAGCCACACTTGGCAAGAAGGTGAACTACATTTAAGAAGCCAGTGTACAGTTCAAACAGTTCTTGCTACACCCTGACTGTGCTCAGGCATTGCATATACTGTGTTTATAATCTAGTTATGCATGCATATATTTCTACTTTGTGTCCTGCATGCCTCACTGTAAATGAAGAGGCTGCGGTTCTAATTTTATGGTGATCAGACTCTTAATGCAAGAAATCTGCACAGTGCCAAATATAATAGGAGATAAAGACCCAATATTGCTTTCATAAACTTAGAAAGTATATATAGAATAAATTTTGAATTTTCTGAAGGCTATGAGATCTAAAAATCTAAAACTGAAATGTGTGTCATTTGGTGACTTCAATCCTCAGTGATTTGCCAGAAGACCATACATTTTATGAGGAGCAAACTAAAAATATGAGGCAAAAATCTGGACATTATGTGGAAATTTGGACAGCTGAGAAGTACAGACATCTTAATATGTTGTTCCACAAAGTCACAATGTTAATAAATCTATATACCAGTAATCAAGAGGATACAGAAGGACCAAAACTTTCATTCACTGACTGGAGTAGGGCTTCTGTGCTGATAGATTGTGGATACTGCTACTTACTGGGATAGACATTTAGGATTTGAAATGTTGTCAAGCAGGAACATTAACATACTCTTTTTAGGCCCAGCGTGATGAATCCTGCTACATTACTGCCTTGTATAAATTGAATGCTGTTTGTACACACTGTGTGCATTAGACTATAGCTAGTACACAGTAAAACAGTGTACCAAGCTCTTTATGTAGCCTTACTCCATTATGTGATTGCAGTAATCCATGCATGCAGTACAAACGTAAGTGCCCCAGAGGACATTACATAATTCACAAATGCTACTTCAGCTGTATATTGCCTGGTCACAAGGGGTTGTTCTTGTGATTACATTTATCCTATGTTCTGTTGGCATTGTGCTCAGTTTCCAGAGTTGAGTCAAACATGTGTGCTAAAAACAAAACTAAAACACAATACCTCCTTTGCCAAAAGAACAGTAGTAGTCATGGAGTCTGCTGAGGTGCACCAAATTGCAAGCACAACCACACACAGCACCCCCCCCCCCAGTATTGATACAGGGGTGCTGTAGCGACTGGCAGCACCCACTGCACAGGATACCCACAGTAGCATATTGGGCTAATTTTCTCTGCTCTGCACTCAGGGTAGCAGAGGGCAAAACCTTTATTAATTAATCCCTGCCATGCCCACAGACCAGGGAGCAGACACACCCTTGTGATAATATCATAGTGCCATGCACAGACACACCCTTGTGATAAAATCACAGTGCCGTGCACAGACACACCCTTGTGATAACATGACAGTGCTGTGCACAGACACACCCTTGTGATAACATCACAGTGCTGTGCACAGACACACCCTTGTGATAACATCACAGTGCTGTGCACAGACACACCCTTGTGATAACATCACAGTGCTGTGCAAAGACACACCCTTGTGATAACATCACAGTGCTGTGCACATACACACCCTTGTGATAACATCACAGTGCCGTGCTTCATGTTGCTCATCCATGGCTCTGATGGTAACATAATTAATTTTTATGAATCAGTGTATTCTTAGTATTGCAGATAAGCAGCATCATAAACCCGCTATAAAAGTCTACCCAAGATATCCTTGAATATCAGGGGATCATGGGCATGCATTGCATGTAGTAATTAGATACTGCATATAGTATATGCCATGTGTCAGGTATTAATACATTACTAATTTAGACATGTTAATAATTTACTTATTCTGCTCTGAGTGGAATATGTCTAGACCAGTGCTTAAGGGAAATGATTTATGCTTAGTTCATCTCAATCTTTCTGATGACGTATGCAGTAGGTTTATTGAATGCAGTTGCTGTTAATTTTATTTCTGTAATTATCTCTAGTGATGCTAAGGTAAGAAATAGCAAAGTTTATCCATTTCAGTGTGCTGTTTAAACAGGACCCAAGTAACACTTTTTCTGCTGAGTATAGACAGATTGCAGAATTTAAACTGCAACATTTGTTTTTGTTGCCTAATGAATAGTTGTAGTTACTTTTCTCTTTGCTGGAAATGGCTTTCATGGTGTTTTAGAAAGCCTTCAGTATTACGCTGAAGGGTAAATTGCTGCTTTTCTGTCTGCATATGTGCTCGATGTTCAACATTATTCCTTAGCAGCAATATCACTGATTCACAATTCTATCTGTAAATCTAGAAGCTCTAATTACTACTACAACACTACTGGAAGAGTTAGTCTTAGCTTCAAATTTTTCCTCAGTAGTGCTAGTTTGTGCAAATTAAACACTGACTAATTCAGATAAATGGATAATTTTGTTGCACAGTTTGTTAGTAGTAAGTCCCAATAAGGCCACTGCAAAGATGTGTAAAGCCACAAGGCAACTGAGCAAGTTTTCTTACTGTTCTGAAAAGTGCTTTAAGATATTTTATGAAATGGATTCTAAAATTCAGCGCATATTAAAGGTTGTTAGCTGTGTAGTGACTCTTTAATGCAGCTAAGAAATGTGCGGACAAGCCCTCTGCATGGCTGTCCATGCTTGTACTCACTTGGTGTGATGCCATTGCAGTGCACCGTGTCAGAGACCACGCGGTAGGAAGGCATTGCATTTGGCAGTCATTTTGTTGTTGTGGTGTTCAGTAATGAAGCTGTAGTACATGTGAATTATAACAGGACAGTCTGATTATTGGCATGACATATTCTTGTAAATACAGTAAAAGCTGGTTGTAACACTCACATTTGGCAAACAGCAGTTTGTCCTTTATATGCACAACTGGTTAAAATCCAAGATTAGTGTGGCAGCTCATGGCTGAAAAGGGTTAAAGGAAGAATTTGTCTGGCTGTATTCACATTTTGTAACCTAGGATACATTCTATAAAACAATGTCAGGCAATATTTTCTGAATATAGTGTCAAAAATCACAGCCTTTTTTTCTTGCAAGATACTCAAGTGCCAGGTTGGGGGGGGGGGGGGGTGATATGATACTGGAATATGTACATACGTTACCTGTGCATGTCATTACTTATAGTCCAGAAATTGCTTGCAAGAAAGTGAGGCTGTGATGTTACTGATCAAGACACCTTGGCTGGTCCTCAATAGACTCCCAAGCAGAATGAGTTTAAATGGCACCCTTTGGCACAGGTGCTGTACGTTGCTCAATCCCTGAAAAGTCTGAGGCATTAAGACATTGCCTCGTCTATGTAGTGCTTCAGTAGTCAGAGGTACGTCTACAGCCATACAAATTACAGGATTGTAAAATCAGTCTCCAGAAAAATGTTTAAGTATGTAATTATTCCTGTGAAATGCATTACATTTTTTATCTGTCGTAATGGCCATCATTAGATTGGCATCTTCAATATCTCTGATCACAAGTAAATGACATTAATGTCAGTTATTCAACCATTATGAAGAAAATATGCCTTGTCCGTCTTAAATATATTTTTTCCATCATGATGATAGGAAATAGCATTTAGATTTGACATTTCTGAAAAAAATGAATGACTTGCTATTATGACCTTAGATGCTTCAAATAATGGGGTCATTGATTACTCGTTATATTATAATACTTTATAAAATAATAAGATGAATGCAGGAACAAATTCTAAACTAATGAAAGGACAAAGAGTCAGTTAAAAAGCTACTATAAAATACAACTTTGAAAATGTGACTTTTCTTATTTTAAGAATACTGTTTTAATACAAGTCCTTAACAACACTTTTTCTTGTGTAATTATGACTTTGAAGAGGGTTCCTTCACTATCAACAGAAATAGGTTTTCATTCAGCAGTGTTGGTCATAGTCCAGCCTGATTATTTTTTTCTTGTTGAATATTGTGCTGACATATGGTGTTGTCTGTCTCACAAGGATATTATCACGTGACAATTTCTTGCTCTAAAAGTATTAGTTGTTTATTTGCATTTACAGATTTATTTGTTTACACCTTTTTTGGTTGCTTTCCACTACTTCCAGTTTTCATCCTAGAGTGAAAAGCTATGTAAAAACATTTATGAATTTTAATGTGTACTAACATTTCCAGCTGAATCTATAAACAAATGTCCCTGCGTAAGGCAAATCACCCCCAAAAGATTTTCATTTTTAATGTTTATTATTTGGTGTTAGCAGACAATACTAATGACTATGAGCTTTAGGTGAGACCGTCCTTGCTTTGTTGCATTAAGAGATAAAGCCCTGACTGTAACCCAAGTGATTTGGATTTGATGAGAAGACCTGGGAATCAAACTAAGGATGGGTAGGAGTGAATGACTAATACTGGCATGACCTCCTGTGGGGCAGAAACTGGTAGACTATTATCATCACAGAAATGCTGTTGTGCAAAAGCCCACATTGTTCAGCTTTAAAAAAAAGGAGAGACGATTCATATACAGTACCCTAAGAATGTCAAGCATTCAACATTAGATATACAGCATTTCAGACTGAAGATTACAAGCAGACATTTATTGAAAATTAGTTTTAAGCAAGGACCTACACTCCCTTCATGTTCCTTTCTACTCACTGTGGTCAACAATGCCAGGGTTGCTATTACTCCGAGAAAAAGCAAATGCCTAGTTATTGCACAAAGAAAATGCTTTTCTCCTTTCCTGTCTGAAGACAGAGAGAAGGACCAGTTCCAAAACACAGAGCTCAAACTGATGTGCTTTGTGCACTTGTGTTGCACTGAAGGTATAACTTGCACAAATGCAAGCTTCAGTTAGGATACTTAGTGAGAGGAGCCATTCATCCACCCAGGCTTTTGACATAGTGGGTAATAAACTGCGCCTGTCAGTAGATGGGGGGTAAGGGAAACAGGGAATATTCAAACATCTGCGTCACTGTAAATGACAGACTGCCATCACACAACTCTTATTATCTAATACTGGATGGCTTTAAGTGCTGTCTGACAACACACTTATTCGAGATCGCTTTTAGTTGGTCTTGCCTTTTATTAACTGCTGCTGTTTGTATTGACATTGTTTGTTTTTAATTTATTTTTCTCAGGTATTATGTAATTTTATTTTAATACAGTTAATTTACTAAGTCTTTATATATAGATAGATATAGATATACAGATATAGATATATAATATGTATAAATATCTATGGGTTTATATTACTTTGTTGAGTTTTTGGAGACTCAAAATTCATATGGTCGAGACCATATGATTGAGTTTCCAAAAACTTGCAATAAAAGCTTTACTTTTTTGCCCCCGTGTCATAGAGGGCAGTGCCCCCACGCTCCCTGCAAATTATATGTACCAACTCCTAGATCACATTCACTAAAAGTAGTGGTGGTCGAACCAGGAACAAACCAAACATAGCAGTAATCCACAAACAATTTATTAACACATAAAATCCTTTAAAACCGTTAGTAAAAGTAAAAACAAAGTTAAGTTATACGCTTTCATGTGGTATTATCAGCCTTTATCAGACATTTAGAATTTTCGTATGATGAATTTAAATGTAGTTAGGTCACATGATACATTTAAAAACTTAAAGATACATTGTAGCGACCACCTAAATTACCTCTGAAGCAGGACTGGCCTTAGGTCAACTGGTGTCCTAGTCAAAAGGGCTCCACAGCACCCCACCACACCACCTGGTGTCCCTATCCTGGCCTACTTACACCATCCAGATTACTTTTGTCTTCCTTTTTATTCACAGTTTGTCTTAATCTTCATTTTCTCCTGTATTCATTCAACATATTTTAAAGAAACTACTTCTTTATTACAAAAAATAAATAAATACTGGAAAAAGTGGCCCTGCTAGAGTGGTGCCCTAGGCGGCCACCTAGTTGGCCTGTACCTAAGGCCAGCTATGCTCTGAAGATGTTGTAAACACACATACCGAAAATTCTGATGTATACAGTCAAGAATCTACATAGATAATATGTAGGTGAAACCAGAAGGAATAGCAATTATAAACATAAAATAAGTTGCAAGTATGGATAAATTTATGTAAAAACAAATTTTCTCCTGCCAAAAATAGAAACGTTGGTAAGATCCCTTGGCAGTACTTGCCAATTATATATTAAATAGTAGTAAACTGCAATGAACAAACCACACCTGCACCTTCAGAAAAAATCATGGAGTGCTTATATCCCACCACTCTAAAGAAGTCAAAATTTGCATATGTAGTATCTGGGTTTATATTACTTTATTGAGTTTTTGGAAACTCAAAATTCATTTGGTCAAAACCATATGATCGAGTTTCTGAAGACTTGAAATAAAAAACAAAAACAGAAAACAAACAAATCTATATTTTTTTGGGGGGGAGGGGGCAGGCCTGCCTGCACCCTCACACTCACTGCAGATTATATATACAACTCCTAGATGGTACTACAGGGGAAAGGGGAAATTCCTCTTTGAAGTAGTTCAATTTAGATTGTTGTACAGTAGGGATCAGAGAATATACCCTTTACCCCACTGTAGTGTGATTTCAGAGTTGTATATATAATTTGCAGGGGGTGTGGGGTGCAGGCAGGCTTTCACCCCCACGCAAAAATGTAGATTTTTTTTTTGTTTGTTTTTCTTTTTTTTTTTTATTTCAAGTTTTCAGAAACTCCAAGACCACATGAATTTCAAGTTTCCAAAAACTCAATGAAGTAATATAAACCCACACACACACACACACACACATATATATATATATATATATATATATATATATATATATATATGACTTCTTTACAGTGGTGGGATACAGGCACTTTAGAAAGGCTTACACTGAAGCAATTGTTGCCACCAAAGACAAGTAGACTTGTCAAAAAAAGTTAAAAGCTGATGTGATATGTCATTTATTTACTTAATTATGCTGTTCACTTCAATCAAGAAGACAAAAAATGCATGGTGATGTACAAGATGGGGAACTAGAGAATTCATTTGCTAATTCAGTTGATAGAGCTGTGAACTATGTGACACACGTAGTTTGGTACCAGAATTCAGTTCTGTAAGAAGTGGCAGAAGCTGCCCCACTCTGGTCATAAAGAGCATTGAAATTGGTCTTGACTATGGATCATTTTTATTTACATTGCAGTAAGTGGTGAGAGTCATAGTCATGGCACACAGTACGTAGGGTTAGTGTTCGAGCACAATATGGAAAAGCACCTGCATGCAGCTCATTGAGCATACTGCTCCTAAGCTGCACACAGCAATGTCACTGCACAGCAAGTGTAATCCTGCTACTGTGCACAGCAAGTGTAATCCTGCTACTGTGTACAGCAAGTGTAATCCTGCTACTGTGTACAGCAAGTGTAATCCTGCTATTTCTTCACAGCAAGTATGCAGATGGGCATCCCAGCATGAATAGCAGTCTACTGCATTCAGTGACAGCAAAGCTGTGTACCAACGCTGCCATCAGATGCTGTGTTACTGTGCATTTACAAAGCTGTGTACCAATGCTGCCATCAGATGCTGTGTTACTGTGCATTTACAGAGCTGTGTACCAATGCTGCCATCAGATGCTGTGTTACTGTGCATTTACAGCATCAGATGCTGTGTTACTGTGCATTTACAGAGCTGTGTACCAATGCTGCCATCAGATGCTGTGTTACTGTGCATTTACAGAGTTCTGATAAATTAGCAGCAGTAACTGTGGTGGGATTAACAAAGCCAACGATGCTGTACTGCTAATGTTCCATCCACGAGGCAACGTCCTGAAGAAATACAGGTCCACCCATATGAACATAGGTGTAGAAATATGTACATTTATATGCACAAATTACTACAACAAACAAAGTACAACCTGAATTCTGCTGCATCTAGTGATTGTATTCAGCAGTTGCGAAGCTGCATGCATATGCATGAACTTTTACTTCTTTCAGCACAGACCAACAGAGATTTGTTATACTGCAAAAAAGTGATATCACTCACTAAATACTCCCGAGGCGCTGCAAATAACGGCTGGCACTTAGGAATAGGTAATGAGTCACACACAGCTCACATGTCCTATGGACTGAGTTTCCTAGTCCTAGGTACCGGTTTGGCAGTCTCTGCACACAATGTGTACAGGTTTCTCCCAGAGACTTTATAGGGCAACAAAGAAACACACACACACACACACACACACACACACACACACACACACACACACACACACACACACACACAGACACACACAGACACACACACACACACACACACACACACACACACACACACACACACACACACACACACACACACACACATACACACACACACTAAAGAGAAGACTGTGTGTTTGTGGTTTAGTTCACTAGGCATCTACACTATATGCATCCACCTGCCCACCCCCCATGCCAGGGCAGTATATATATTTTCCATACTCAGATTTCTGTATTACATGACCCATTAAAATGCAGGGCACACAAACAGTGATTCTCAGCTTCCATTCATGTCTGGGACCTCCTTGTTTCTCTAACAGTTTAATGGCTGCTACTGCCCTTTGGTACAGAGGCATCCACCTGAAACTCTGGTGTGCTTTGTTTAGGACTGGACTCAGTGCATATGAAGGGCCACTTCTGCTATTCCAGGGGTATGGGGTTTCATCATTGCTAGCAAAACCTTTGATGAGGTACAAGTACTTTGCAGAGTACAAAACATAAATACAGGGAAGTAAGATATGTCCATGCAATTTTATGTGCATGTATGTGTGTGTGTGTGTGTGTGTGTGTGTGTGTGTGTACTGGGGGTGATACATACATCATGCATGTGATCCTGGACAGCTAAGATGAGATAATGGCTTCTAGCACATGTCCTCGTCTCACCATGTAAATCCTCTTTCCATAGTCCTAATAATTAGTATTCACAAGAGTCTGCCCGTTGACAAGTTAGAAGGCCCACGCAGCAAAATTATACATCAGGCGGAGGAGGCCAAGGAATACGATAGAGGCTAGGGATCATCAGGTGAAGAAAGGTTATCTGAGCCTTGCTGAGCTTGTTGAAGCCTTGCATCACAATTGCATGCTATTTAGTCACAAAGCCTTTTGGGTGAAGTGATTTTTTTTTTTTTTTTTTTTGCCTGGCAGTCCTGTTTATATGCCTGATAAGATTACTGGATGTGGAAAAGAAAAGTTCCAGTTAAAGTTATCAAATTCGTGCACATGGTGCAGAGGGGTAAAGCCCTGACTGTGAACCAGCTGACCCAAAATCAACTAACAATGTGGATGGTAGAAGGTGGAGAAGGAGGAGAGAATGGTTGCTGCCACCTGTCAGAACCAGGCCTGTTTTAGTAATGGTGCAGCTGGAACCAAACAAATTAATGTGTGACTTACCTAGTGTAGGTTTATTTTGTATTTATTCTGTATGTTTAGAGTACTTTTAAGCACATTACCCAGTAAATCTGTATTTGGGGGCAAGCATAATATATAGGCTACTGGAACGTTAAATTTCCCACCAGCAAGAATTTATACAGGTAAGTCAGTCAGCATGGTCACAGTTTTGACAGTGTATGGAGACACATAACTTTAAGTACAGTTAAGTATTTATACACCTTTTGTAATTGTTATGCTGATAGTAGATGTCTTTTCACCAGCTAGTCTCGGCATCACTCGCAAGGATATAATTGTCTTATCAAGTGGTTAAGTAAGGTACACACCCCAGGTACATCAATAAATATCTGATAAAATTTAAACACCTTAGACACTTAATTGTGAATGCTTTACTGGTTTGTCTATTGTCTTTCCTTATGAAAGCCTGTACTGTTAGTTGTTTTTTATGAATTTTAGTCTTAGAGCTGTTGTGTGATGTGTCTTCAGCTTGGAACTTTGAAATTTAGAAGTGTTCTTTGACCCACCAAGGCAGGATTGCAGGATTATATGTGTATTGGGATGTAGCAGTAAAACAGCAGGGTCAGTGGTGCAAGCAATGTAGTCCTCCACCAATACTATCACCACTGCAACCACATCTACAACACAAAGTGAGGAAACTTAAGGTTATGATTTTAAAGGCCAGGTGCCATTTCGCTTAATTCAGGTGATTCTTTGTACAGCAGAGCACTCGGAACTGTTTTCTTGGTCATTATTTTGAAATAATGGACTTTATTTTCTGTATGTTGATAGATCCAATAATGCTAGCAATTATTGCTTTGTATTGGGCTTATTTTTTGAATCCTTGCACTGGTAATAAATAGAAAGAAATGCAACAGAATTATAACTACCAAAATGAAATATTTGAAATGCATGTTAGTCATGAGGGGCCCCAAAGTAGGGGGACATTTTGGAATTTGTTTTTGGCTGCTTCACACAGCAGCCTAGGTTACACCCTCTTAACTGGAGCAAGCAACATGTCATAAACCAATACAAAGTGACTTCATAAAGAAAAGATAACTTGTCTTGCCTGGGTCTGTGTATATCTGAAACATTACGTACTCATTTACACAGTTTAGAAAGATATATATTTGCTGAATAAGCCAACATCTATTGTTGCCTACCATAATGATATAATCAGAGTTATTGGTATTGTTAAACCTTTAACATTCGATGTTCATAAGTTCCATTTAAAGTCACACATAAAGTACACAGTTCAAATTTGAGTAGGTATATAACTAATTTATAGCTAATTTGTGAATATTGCATGGTTTGGGAAAATACTTCACTTTTGATTGGTGGAATGTGATCACACGAGTGTGGTGTTGCTTCCTGAAACTGTGTGACATAGCACGTGTCACAATGAACTGTAAGTAATCGATAAATTATTAAAGATAATTAAAGAAATAGGAAAAAATATTCTTACTAGAACCAGATTTAATATTTTAAAGCAATATTGTGGTATTATAGATGTATAAACTGTGATGGGAGTCAAAGTGTCAGCACTGTTTCCTTATTAACCCTCTTTGTTGCTTCTGCACTGTGACTGTCCATGGAATGAATCCACCTCCCTTTCTGTCAATGAATGCTTCTTGTAGTTCATTCCATCTTATTCTGCTGCTCTCCCACTGTATGACATACTACCTTATCTGTAAAATGGTTATAATGCGTGTCAACAAAACATGGATTTGCAAAAAAATTTTGCTCACAATGATCCAACAAAGTCAGGATTTGCTAGCAACTCAGGTGTACTAATCACAGGTTACCTGAGTATCAGGTGAAGGCATACTATTATTCATGGGTGACATGAGTGCCAAATTAAGGCAGAGTACTAATCATAGGTCTACTGAGTGGCAAATGAAGAACCATATTTGTCTATATGCAAAATGACATCATGTTTGGTGAAGAAACTATCACTAAACTATAAGCAGCCACTGGATATAATAATTTCTTTTGTCCCCCCCCCCCCCTGGTTTCTTGATGTTCAAAATCAGGTCTGTGAATCTGAATTTATTTCACTGCTGATGTCCTTCATCTCACATTGCTGCAGTCCTTACACTTGGGTAGTCCGCTGTCCTCGGTCGGCCCGAATATCAAAGTATGGTCAAGGCGCATTTGACTGACATCAGGACGTCAGGGTACAAATGCGCATGACCCACGTCATATCCTCAGTCTTTTTTGCCGCATGGTCCGATGCAGAAGCAGCGTTACAAGTGCCGGTTGGCGTTCTGAAATTGTTCGATTTCGGAGTTTCAGACCGAGTCAAAGTTGGCTACGTTGGGGAATATTTTAGTTTTTCTTGCCTCAGTGGTTTACCGGATGTCAGAAAAAGTGAATAATTGTATTTCTTGTGAGAAGCACATACCGCATAGCGACTATCCTACTTTGTCTATTCCTGGTTTAGGGCCTGAGCGCGAGGTTGTTGGGTGTCGCGCGTGTGCTAGATTCAATAAGCGCACTATAAAGAGAAGATTAGATTGTGCCAGATTAGTCTAAGCGGTGCAATTATAAAATGCCGTCGGATGCTCCGCTTCTTGAAGAAGCGCAAGGACAAAGCAGTTAAGCCTAGGCTAGAAGAACCGTCCACTGGACGCCGGTTCTTTAGAGGTGTCGGTGGAGCCGGTGGTTCCATCGGAGGTTTCTTTGGGATCCCAGGGAGAGACTTTGTTATTGCAGGATGTGGCCTCTCAGGAGGCAGGTCAGGCTGATGGGGCTTCTCAGGGTACTATACTCCCTCCCTGCCTAGGGTGGTTAGGCCCTCTCCTTCTGTTTCCAAGGCTTCTCCCAGAGGCAGGCCAGGTTTAGCTTCAGTTGGTGTCACCCCTAGTTCTTCAGGAACTGTGCCCAAGAAGCATATGCTTAAAATGGCAGAAGATTTGATTACTTTGATTAGGGTTCTTTGCCCCTCCTGATAAGAGACCTAGGGTGGAGCCTGAGCTAGGGAGTTTTGAGCAGGCTTCGATGCTTCAGAGTCTTCGCCTGAACACTTGCAGCAGTACTCTCCTTATTCTGATTCTGATGTGGATGATTCTACTCCTTCTGCTTCTGCTCCTGAGGATTTTTCTTTTCAGAAACTCTTCATTCCATGAGGGAGCATTTTAAGTGGGAAGGTCAGGACTTCTCTGATTCCAGGAAAAGGCTTAGGAATTTTTGTTTTACCCCAGCATAGGCCTTTGGCTATACCTCCTGTTTTGGATGTAGTGGAAGATGTTTTACAGAGGCTTCTCTAAATCCTGATTCTTTGCCCCTGCTCCTGTTAAACCGGATAGGTATTACAGGGTGCCTGAAGCTCATAAGTATCTTTTAAGAGTCCTAGGGCAGACCCAGAAACTGTTAGCCAGGGGCCTAAGGTGTTAAGGCTTCTGTTGTCAAGAATCCTGCAAATAAAGAGGCCAGGGCCTTGGATAGATGGGGAAAGAAAGTTTATACTTCTTCCACTCTAGCTATGAGGGCTTTGAATTGCCAGTTTCACATGTTGAAGTACCAAAACTATCTCCTGTCACAGTTGAAGTCTAAGGTTGATGCTCTGGAAGGTATTGATTGTAAAGAGGTGCAAGATTTAGTACATGTTTCTGAACAGGTGGGTAAGCATTCTTTGCAATGTGGTTTTGATGCTGTACAGGCCTCGTCTAGGGTGGCTGTCACTGGGTCAGTTCTTCGGCTGAGGGATCAAAATTTATCTGACCATGTTAAAACAAGGATTTTAGATGCTCCTTTGCAATCTGATGTGTTGTTTGGTTCTCCTGTTGAGGCAGTTTTAAAGAAAATGGAAGACAAGGCTAAGTCTATGCAGACTGTTAAAGATTTTTTGCAGGTTCAGCCTCCAAAGTTTAGTAGAAATTGGCCTACTAAGGGGTGGACGTATCCTTCTTATGATTCCCAGTCTAGGGGTAGATCTAGACGGGGTAGGGGCAGAGCTCAGGGTTCTTTCAGGCCTAGGACAGGGAGTTCTCCTGCACAGTCTTCGGGTGAGGGCAGGGGTCAGTCCTTTCGTAAGCAGACCCAATGAGGTACCTTTTCAGCTGCCAGAGCCTTCTCGTCTGGCAGCACCTTTGGGAGGAAGGTTGGCACTTTTCAAAGAAAATTGGAGTTTAATTACCCAAGACAGATGGGTATTGGATATCATACACCACGGTTACAGGTTTTATTTCCATACCTTGCCTCCTTTCAAAGGCATGCCAGACGTTCCTCCTCAACAAAGAATAGAGGCTCACAAGCAAATTTCTCTGTTACTCCAAATAGGGGCCATACAGCCGGTCCCTATGCCAGAAGTGGGCCTAGGATTTTATTCTCGCCTGTTCCTAGTACCAAAGAAGGGGAACACGTGGAGACCAATTTTGGATTTATCTATCCTCAACACTTATCTGGACATTCCCAAGTTCAAAATGTTGACGTTACAGCAGCTTTTACCTCTGCTGGGCAAGGATCATTGGATGGTAACTTTGGATCTCAAGGAGGCTTACCTTCATGTTCCTATCAGACTAAGTTGCAGGAAGTATCTGCCGAGCTGGGACTTCTCACTATCAGTTCTCTGCATTGCCCTTTGGCTTATCTACTGCGCCCAGAGTGTTCACGAGGTTCTGGCTCCAGTGATAGCTTTCTTCAGGCTAAAAGGAATACAGATCTATCCTTATTTGGACGATTGCCTGATTCTGGCTCAAGGAAGGGACGAGCTTCTTCATCATTTGGAATATGTGATAGCAGTGCTAAGATGCCTGGGGTATTCTGTGAACGAAATAAAGTCCAGTCTAGTACCCTCTCAAGACATGTGCTTTCTGGGTGTAAGACTGAATACAGCATCCCAGATGGCCTTTTAACCCCGGACAAACAAAAGAATCTTTCCCTTTACTTCCATCAACTATCTCATCAGTCCGGGCTGACTGCAAGGACAGTCCTTCAAGCCTTAGGGTTCATGGCATCTTGTATTCTGGTGCTTCCCGATGCCAAACTGCATATGAGGAAGCTACAATGGTATCTCAGAATGTATGGACACAGCACTGCCAGGATCTGGACACTGTCATTCAAATAATACCTTGCATTCAAAAGGAATTTTTGTGGTGGGCTCAGGAATGTCACCTAAACAAGGGACTCTCTGTGACCCGGCCAGAGGCGAGTCAGATTTTAACGACAGATGCCTCAGACAAAGCTTGGGAGCTCATCTGAATGGAAAGTGGATACAGGACAAGTGGCCTGCCAGACTACAACATCTACATATCAACTTGAAGGAGATGTTAGCAGTCCAGTTTGCATTAATAGCTTTCAAGGATTTACTTCTTCCAGGGCAGGTGTTGATTCTAACAGACAACACAACTGTCATGTGGTACATCAACAAGCAAGGGGAACACATTCTTATCCTCTATGCAGGCAAGCAATGATTTTGTGGGAGACTGCTCTCAGTTTACAACTCAATCTACAGGCAAGGTTTCTGCCGGAGCACAGAACTCCTTAGCAGATGTGTTGAGCAGACAAATTATGGATCCCCACGAGTGGAAACTGGATCCTCATGTATTTCAGAAATTGACAGTGTCATGGGGAACTCCAGACATAGATCTGTTCGCTTCTCCACTAAACCACCAGCTGCCAAAGTTTTGCACAAAAAGGTTTCATCCCACAGCTTGGAAAGTGGATGCTCTTTCCTTCAATTGGAGCAATCTTCATGTGTATGCCTTTCCGCCTCTGCCTCTCCTCCCAAAGGTACTACTAAAGGTCAGACAAGACAAGCCAAGGATGATTTTGATAGCTCCAGATTGGCCTCGACAGCATTGGTACCCATTACTGAGAAGCCTGGTATGGAAGCCTCCATGGCCTTTGCCTTCGATTCCACACCTGTTGTCTCAGGAGGACAGTCATTTGCTCAATGTCAAGCTTTACTCTCTGCACCTAACAGCCTGGCATATTCTGTTTTGAACCATAATGGGCCTCCACTTCCACAGCAAGTTTTGAATGTTATTTTGGAAGCTAGAAGGCCTAGTACAAGAAAAGTGTACGCTGATAAGTGGAAGAGATTTTTATTTTGGAGTGCAGCAAAGGATTTTGATGTTTCTGAGCCTAATTTAAGTGTGGCTCTTCAATATCTTACTGAGTTACTGGACAAAGGTTTGTCCTTCTCTTCTATTAAGGTTCATGCTGCAGCAATTTCGGCTCACTATGATTGTGACCCACCATTGTTTTCTCATCCTTTGTTCAAGCAATTTCTTAGAGGGGCAAAGAATATAAGACCCCCACGAAGGGCTCCTACTCCTGCTTGGGATCTCAATTTTGTGTTGGAGAAACTCACTCTACAACCTTTTGAGCCTGCAGCTACTACTGAGTTGAAATATTTATCATGGAAGACTGCCTTTTGTTGGCCATTACCTCTGCAAGAAGGGTTTCTGAATTGCAGGCCCTTATGGCGGTTGAGCCTTTCTTAATTTTCCATAAGGATAGGGTATCTTTAATCCTTCCTTTATGCGTAAGGTGGTTTCTAGTGTGGCTTTAAACCAAACTATTCATTTGCCCACTTTTTATGCAAATCCCCAAAATAAAGGGGAAAAGATTTTGCACACTTTAGATGTACACAGGCAGTATATTATTTGGACAGAACTAAAGGGTTTAGGCAGTCTCAGCAGTTATTTGTTTCTTTTGCTTTGAGTTCTCAGGGCAAGCCTGTGTCAAAACAAACTATTTCTAAGTGGATTGGGTTTTGCATTGCTTTCTGTTATTCCCATCATGGCAAGGAGATTCCAGCTGGGATTAGGCCTCATTCCACTAGGGCTACTGCCACTTCAACAGCTTTTTGGCAACTAAGGATATTTTGGAGGCAGCTACTTGGAGTTCAGTACATACTTTCTCTAGGCATTATCACCTACCACTTTACTCTAAATCCAGGGCTGGTTTTGCCACTGCTGTTTTGCAGGGCATTTTGGCAGCTCCTGCTTCCTTATAGTTTGGCCATCCTCCCTTACCTCTGCTTTGGGATTCAAGGACTGCAGCAATGTGAGATGAAGAACATAGTACAGTTTTGTACCTACCATAAATGTAGATGTTCAAGATCCACATTGCTCTGTAGTTAGAGGTGGTTGTGTGGGTTGGGGTGTAAATATTGTGTATATTGTATATATATATTGTACATATCATTAGTGCAAGGGTGGTTGTTTGTTTGTTTGCTGTCTTTTGGTTGTGACCTTTATTTTTAGGGTCTTCTGACATCTGGGGCAAGAAAAGACTGAGGATATGACGTCGGTCATGCTCATTTGTACTGATGTCAGTCAAATGCGCCTTGACCGACGTCAGCCTTATACTTTGATATTCGGGCCGACCGAGGACAGCGGACTACCCAAGTGTAAGGACTGCAGCAATGTGGATCTTCGAACATCTACATTTATGGTAGGTACAAAACTGTACTTTTTTTTTGCATGTTGGGTACCATCTCTAGAAGGTATTTGGTTTTTCAACATTACTAAATTTTGATAAAAATGAGCATAGAACTCCATCTGTTTCAGAGTAATTTTCAGTTCCAAGTTAATATATACAGTTGCACTTTTTGCTGTAAAATGAATATCTGTGAACAAGCACATCATTAAAGTTTTATCTCAGGTTCCCACTGTGGCAGCAAAATGAAACATCAGCCTTGAACTGCATTCTGTAAGATCACATCTCATGTAAGATTTATGATTTCTTTATTGCATTTTCAGTACCAGCCCTCAGCTCATATTATACTTGAATTACACTAGTGCCAAATAATTCCCATTTGATATCTCTATTAATAGCACTTTTGGAAGAACAAAGACAAAACATACCTTTGTTTTTATCACATTCATGTTACTCACAAATCTGATATACAATGAAACATATTACTATCCCACATTATGTTTCTCATCAGATTTGTTAAATTTCTATAAGTGAATCAAACTTATGGCAGTTCAGTAATTATTGCTTTTTAATTACTTTTTCCAGTTTTGTGTTTTATCTGGTCCTTTTTTTACTCCCCTATGGAATACAATTACAACAACCTAGTTGACCTTTAATGTGATTTGTTATTTATTGTTCTCGGGCCTCTCCAGTTTCCCCCTAATAAATAATCACACCAGGATTATATGACAACCAGAGTTTATTTAAACACACACACACTTTTATATGGTGACAGATATCTATCAGCATATATACACAGATGCAGTTCAAGCAGTTTTATCAAGAATTATGACATTTCTTGATACATATTTATAATTAAATGATCTTTTTTTCTTTCATTTATTTTTTCCAGGTGTCTGGCCTTCCAGTTCAAAGTCCCACCTCAGCTTTCCTTCCCACCTATAAATTTAAGAATAAATAGGAGTCTGACAGGTTTTATATGCCAGTCACTCTAAGCCATGGCCTCTTATATGATTCCTTTGTGATTGATGTTACAAATCATTGCGCTGACTCAAGAGGTGAGGACCTCCCCTACTACCAAAAGACCCACCATCAATATCCAGTGGAAGCATCCCAGTTGCTCTGTCTATCTCTCTATCCATCTGTCAAATTCCATACATTTTGGATTCTTGGAATGGTGCCAAACTGTCTTGATATTATATTGGACCACATAACTGTATATAGGCGGAAATATCATTACTATCAAATATTTATTCTTACTTCCAGGTGAATAAAGCTCATGTCAGATTTCTTCAAAGTCTTTGTCAAATGATGGACCAACAATAATAATGGCTTTAACTTCAGGTAGCAAATGTCAGATTGCTGTACTGTGCATTCACCTCTCAAAAATCAATTATTTTTCCCTTGGCCCTTCTGAGCCTGCATTTTTGGCCCCACGAGTTTATGGTAAAATGTTTTATACAGAAGCTTGGAGTTATAAATCTGTTCCATAACATTTTCATTTGCAATAAGTTACAGTAAGTTTATTAGTGTAGAAACTTTTGTTTTGTTGTGAGTCATGGGATTGTGGCCTAGTACATCATTAACTCTTTTGCTTGGCTATTTGATTTTAACTCTCTGATTATTTAGTATTATGTTAAAGGGGTTATGAATGCATATCACAAGCACAATGATATCTGCTCATCTGTATCTGTATTGAAGTAAAAGTTTTTTATGCAAACAGATAAACTGCTGATTAAAAAAAGTGTATAAAGCGGAAATATGGGTCTGCAATGTATGAATGAAATGTACAAGCACAGAACACAATACTAATACACTTTTGTATTAAACCTGCTCTGATACAAAACAATTCTAAACATGTGCTCAGGAACTGTGGGTATTCAAGTAAATAAGTATTAAAATTAAAGTTTTTGCAGTGGGGCAAGCCTCCTACACCCTCATGTTTCCCCCACACCCTCCTTAGTTGTGTATTTTCACTATGAAATTTTAACTAAGAGAAATATGTAAAAATGACAAAATTTTCTCTTCTATCCTTGGATCTTGGTAAGAAATCAAAACATGCTGCAATCAATAGTGAGTATTACAGAAAGAAGCAAATGGCACCTCAAGCTGCCGTGCTCAAGCAAGCAGTAATATAAACAATCATAGTTTGAGCAAGTCAAGATGCACCCAGAAATACTAACAAAACATTATGGAATCATTGCTTGTCATATACTAGAATGAAAAATATGTGATGGTGCTTTCTATAAGCGTTGCTTGTTAACCCATCTCAGTATCCCAGTATAGCTGCAATGACATTTTGAGATGGGCTGTTAAAAAAATGCAGGTCATGTAGGAATATGATTGGAGTTTAACTCTGCACTTGTAATCAGCGCATAAACCACCCTATCTTTGCGTAATGATTTTAATACGATCGTGAAGTTTATCAAACGTACATAATTGTCACAGGTATAGAGTAACATAGAATGCTCTACTAAAACACCTGTATACTGGTTGTACCCTTTAACCCCCATTGTCTCCATCTGTCAGTAATTCATTTACCTTAAGGGTAGGGGAACAAAGGAGAAACCAACTCCAAACCACATACCTCCCAACCTCTGAACATTAAAAAATCATAGAACTGGCTCGTAAAATCATAAACTTTCTTAGTTTTGGAAGGAGAAGGTCTTTAGGTACTAGACCTGATAGAGTTAGTGATGAGGAATCTTCGAGTAGGCTTATTTCAATTATTTAATAATGTACACACACTTAAACAGGTCTATCTTTATGAGGAAAATCAGAAGAACGCTAAATTACCAGAGTTGTTTTTAGCATGACTGATATTTTAGAAATGCTTTCTGCTTTATACAACATTAGGATGTATGTTTAATACATTTCACTAGTTGTTTTTGGTTGCAGGGTACCTGGTTGAAAACATTCTTTAGAAGAAGAAATGTTATCAGGGAATTAAATTAACTTCAGTGGTGTGTGAATCTGTTCCTCCTGTAGCGGAAGTACTATATAACAAGCTCCAAGGTAATGTTATCTTCTGATAATGTTTTGTGACCAGCTGTCAAAATTATAGCACTTATCATTCAGCTGAAGATGTTAGCATACTTAGTAAAGCCTAATTTAACATTCATAATCCATAGCTTTTAAGAATGACCTGTTACCTACTGATATAGATGCCTATTGATGAACTGGTGTAGGTTTTGTTCAAGATTTTAGAAAACTTTTTTTCAACGTGAACGACATTTTTCGTAAGTTAAAAAAGATGTGCCAATACTTCTGAATAGTTTGGTTTGTTTTTTTTAATGAAGTCCTTCTTCGTATTGAATGAGTTAATGTCTAGTAAAATGAAGGTTATTTCATCATTTGTTATCAAGTTGCATGATTAAAACCTTATAAAAGGGGAAGTGTTAGAACTATACTGCTGGATATATTTAGGGTGTGTGGCATGAGTCGCTGCTTATGTTCTACTGTAAATGCAATCAATCTCTGCTGTTTTGCAGAGATTCATTTAAGAAGAATAAGATATATACCATTGGTAGCACTTCACATCCCAAATGTTCCTTCTGTTATGCTTCTAATGGTATTTCGTCATGGAGGTTGTGAGACAAAACATCCCATTGAAATTAAGTTGGACCAAGTTTTTTTTTTTTTTTTGGCTTCAGACTCCCCGAGCAAGTAACAAGGCTTTGACTCACCCAAACCCTGAAAAATTAAAGTGCACAGTGGAAAATGAATAAATGAATGAATGAGACTTTTTTCACCTTGGTGCCTGGTAGCAGAAATTTCTAGACTAGCAAGGAACACTGTAATACAATGAAGACATTTCAGTCCAGTGCTAACATTAGATAATAATAATAAAGTAGAGAGAGAATTGGTGTTAGCTTAAATATATAACCTGACGATAAGGAAGCTACCTAAAAAGGCAGTAACTGTAGATATGGAAGTACCAGAAAATACACAAAGTATTTACTCTGTTGAAGCCAGTCTACAGAATGGCCGCATTACAAATTCAGCAGTACAAAAACTACAGCTGGCCAGATAATACCTTACACATTTTCAAGAAAGGCAGTTGTGTGTTCTGTCATAATGTTATGTAGCCTGCTTTTATGGTTGTAGTACACTCTTACGAGATGTATGAGTGATACTGTGTAGTGTAGATCGTTATCCCCCTCTTGTTCTTTGATACATTTGGTTAACATCAGTGTATTTTGATGTGTTTTTTAAGTATTTGCCCAGTCTGTATGTTTTGGTGCTGTATAGTTTAGGATGGTGGTATTTGGGGTATAGCAGTGGCTCCATGTTGAATACTGTATAGTTCTGCAGAGCCCTGTCTGTGAAAGGATCAAGGCCATACAAGGAGCTTTACAACAGATATGTAGAAAAACTACTTGGTTAAAGTAATGGACACTGGAGAAGCTTACCTGTTAACAATGTTCTTGTTTATGAACCTCTTAGAAAGTATTTTAACAAGTTAGAATAAGTTAGTATAATGCTTTAATTTTTAGTTTTGCACTACGCATTATGTAATAGTGTACTGTCAAAGAAACACATTCAATTAATGCTATTATTTAGAGAATTGTGAAATTTGTGGTTTGCATGAGAAAATATATATTGTAGGCTTTGATGGCAGGTGCAACTGTGCAGTTAGATTTTTTTTTTTTTCTGTAATTTGTTTGCTGTTAGGGTACAATGATTCCATGTATTAGCTGAAATGTGAAAAAAAGAACACTTCTGGTTAGACAGATACGTTTTATATTCGAGCCCCAAGGATCTGTCAAGATGCTTTTAAGGTTGCAAAGTGGATTTATTCAAACTCTGAGCAGTCACAAGCAGTTTTATCTGAACTACGGTAAACGATCCCTATGTATAATGCCTGAAGGAATAAGGATAAATGTTGACTGGCGGCACAATGATCTGCCAAATGCAGAACTCAAGCCACGGGGCACAAGACTTTAATATTGTATGAATTTTGGTTGATTAATATGAATGAAAACAGTGAAATGCGCTTAATATTAGAAATCATTAACATTTTCTGGAAGTAAGTTGAACATGTTATACAGCAGTATCATTTAGCTGGAGTAGCTGTCAGTTGGTTTTGTAAGAACAGCTCGCCTCTGTGTAAACAGAAGGTATTTGTTTAATTATAAGCTTAGTAATCTCTTATCCAGTTTTACTTTCTTCTTATCCTTTTTCACGGTGACAGACTCAGGCATGATTACATACTTGTTCTGCTGAGGCTGGCCATTAAGTGCCTGCTTTTGCAGAGGCATACCGTTCCGTTTTTTTTTTTTTTTTTGGTCAGGCAGTAATAGGTATAGGTTGCTTACATGGTGGAAGGAAGTAGAAATTATCCCTCAACTAGCCACAGATGCTAGTGCTATAATACAGGCTGAAATAGAACTGTGGTAAAATTCTTAGTTAACATTTAGAGTGAGACGTTTTTATTAGTATAAATGACTGATGATGCAGTTCAAGAGTCTAAGGGGGGATTCTCTTCTTTGCTCACTTTCTTACACCCACAGTCCTGATGGCCACTATCCAACCACAAAAACCTTTAAATGAACAGTCTTAGAAGATATGCATTTTGTGGGAAGGGAGGGAGTGTGCCTCTCGCTATGCCCCTCACCCACTCTATAAGTATACTGCCTCTGACGTTTTACCACTTTTTGAGAAAATGGAATACTTGTTTTTCTCTTTTATCCCTTTTGTACAAGTTTAGCTATCCTCTGAGGTTGTATCTTGTGGAGGCAGAGTTTTCCACATTGCGGAGTTCAGGTGACATTACACCTCTCCCCCCTGCAAAAACACATTTTAAAGGATTTTTTACATTGGATTACAAGGGGGCACAGGACAGAGGGAGTGCTACAGTGAACAAATGGGGCCACAGGATAGTGTGAATAGGAAGGTGGAGTGTAGCAAAAAGTACTTTGTAGCTCAAAGTAGTTCTGTCCAGGATTTGAACATATACTGATTACAGTCTCTGTGGAGTTTGTATGTTCTTCTCATGTCCATATCCATTTTCTCAGGATGCCCTCCTGTGTCCCAAAGACATACTGCTTAGGCTGACGTCACTGTCGGCCATCCATACGTGCAATCTCTTATCCTTTGCCCTAGTTGCTCATGTTATAGCTGAAAAAAAGAGTCCCCAGAAATCAGTCCAGTTACTTGGTATTAAAATGTTTATCAAAACAAAGGAAACATTTCTTTGGCACTGTGGCACAGTGCTTAAGATATTTACCTGCAAGTGAATTAAATCAGTTAACTTCTAAAAACCTCATCTAAACTAGGCTTCAGCAATTCCTGTAAAGTATAGTTTGCTAGAAACTGAACCTGTCAGTGTGTAGTATTATCTGACACTCAATTAAACTATCCTGTCCTTACTTTATTTATCTTGGGTTCTTGTATATTTTGGGATCTGTGCTACCTTAGCATACATTAGTCAGTTTTTACTTGTACTTCCAGGTACTGCTGTTTTCTTTTTCTGTATGTAAATTATGTTTCCCTTTATGTAGTTTCACTGCGTTGCCCTACCCTTTCCTTACTTTTACGACCCTAGGCGTATTCCTTTCTTTGCCTTTCCCCTCCCATACCCTTGTTCCTTTTTCCTACTGACAATGTTATCTTGAATGCATCTCTGTAATGACTTTCTGCTGCTGATATATTATTGCAAGCCAGGTATGTTGCATACCTGCAAAATACTCTAAATTACTCTAATATGTTGAAAAATATTTCACCTTCTGATAGTCCTTTAGTTATGTTTTTACATATTTGACTAAAACTGTTCAATTTAGTTTTCTCCACATTCATTAATACTACTGTTGTATACCTACTTTCCTTAGTGTCAACATGTATCATTGCATGGTGTTTTGTGCCTATTATAGGGCATGTTATACAATGCAGTCCTTTTAAATGTTGTGTTAAATGCCTGTTTTTTATTGTGGCATTTGTTTTCTAATTGTGGAACATTAAAAGCAGTAGAAACACCAGTCATAGAAAACAACATTGTGTATTATACAAAAGAAGTTAAAAAATGCAGGCTGTTCTTAAATAAAAGTCTTAGGGTAGTGACAAGTTCACAGCCAGTACCATCACAACAGTTTCATATAACTTCGTTACACTCTGTTGTAGTATTTCTCCATCTTTCTCTCTCTGTCAGTAATTCAGGACTCCTTTAAGAGCAGCAAATTATGTATTCCAGATCACCAGAGCCACTGCTCAGGACAGCAAATCCCTCTTCACAAAGGTCAAGCAAATTCTCTAGGGAGTTTCTTCAGCCCTCCTTTTGTACAACTTTAATTGCTTCATTAACTAAACATGTATTAACTAACACAACAAATTCTCTGTCTGCTTTTAAATAAGCATGTTCAACTAAGATAAAGAAACATTCCGTCATAAAACAGCAATGTTTATTATACCATATTCACTAAAAAAATTCTATATGTGTGTATATGTATATATGTATATATATATATATATATATATACATATATATATATATATATATATATATATATATATATTTATGCACTTTGGGTCACTTGTACTTATCCATTTGACAAGTTCTACCACCCTGTGTTACAGTTGATCCCCCCCCCAGTTTGAAACCATCAGTTTCATGCCCATTGTATGGCTTATATGTCCACAATGTGGTTGACAAAGCCTAGCAAATTCTGAAATTTGAATTTGAATCACTGCAAAGATAAGGCTCACCTGCACAATGTTATGTTCCCATCTTGTTGTTGATAAATTCATAAAAAAACATAGTTTGTCATTAAATGAATTTCCTACATAGTAATTAATATTTTAGGGAGGCAGATACCCAGGTAATAGCTTGACATTCTGTTTCACCTGCAGAATGCTTAGCTTCTACCCTGCTTATTTTGCAACTTAGACATATTGGATACTTCTCTCCTTCAAAATTATGTGATTACTCTATTCCCAAGCGTACATCTGATGGGTAGGTGTACGTTATAAATAGTTTGCTAAAATCAGAAGAGGCTAAGACAAACTCTGAACATAATGCTTCCTTTGACTGAAAGCAGCATCAGCTTTCATAGTCCACTTACTTTAATTTTACTCTCACTGCTGGACTCTGCCATGTGATCATCTGACTTCAGCAGCCAATGGAACTTCAAAGATCCCACTGAGTTTTCAAAAGTGTATTGAGAACACAGTTTTAAGCATATTACTCCCAAAATAGTCATGGGAGGAGATTATCACAGGATGGGACTGGATGTTAAAATGCTAAGATTTCTACCTCTGGACGATGGTCTTCAAGGCATGATGGGTACCTCCATCTCTCCAGCTTAGCAGCGACATTTTTTGACTTGTTTCACTATTAATCTTTCAAGAAATTTGAAACCAGTTGTAATCATTAATATCTTCAATGTTAACATTTTTTTTTCTCTTAACCTTAGAAAATAATTGGGCTACTTGTCAATGGATAAGATAATGTGTTCTGCTCTATGTTAAAATGTTTCAAAATTGTCTAATTTTGTGTTAATTTTATTGTGATGTTAACATTTTGTTTTAAATAAAAAATGATTTGACAAAAACTAATAGGCAAATTTTGCTGAGTTCACAGTTGTTTCAGGCTTGATCGGGGGCAATGCAGTTTACAACTCTGCAACAGAGAAAACGATGAGCAGTGAACTAAAATGAAATAAATTTGACCCTAGCAGATAATGCTGTCAGTGTAACTTACTAAGTCACACCAAGAGCAAGTGTTTTGGAATCTGGTCCCTGTGTAAATCTGTTTTATAGATAGGCCTTACACCAGATTAAGTCACTTACAGTGCGAGGAAATCTTTTGAAATCAGAAAGGTTTACACCAGATTAAGTCACTTACACTGAGAGCAAGTCTTTTTGAATCTGGCTGTCTTTATACCTTCAATAAGCAACTGTCAACTAATATGCAATAATAATGTAATAACTTTTATATTAGTAACTTAGAAAATAAGAAATTCAACTTCTAGTTTAGAAATTGGCAGAATTATGTGCCAAGTTGGGAAAGAAAGGTAGGGTTTATAGTACACTTAGGACAAAGCATAATGTTTTAAGTGCTGTTATTTACACAGCATTAATTTAATTTAATTTAATTTAATTGTAAAAGATTGTAAGGAATATGTTGTGTCTGAAGATACCAAAGAAGGTGCCCTAAAGCTGAGGTGTACCTTTACAAAAGTTTTTGTTACCGGCGACAAGATAAGGTGTAGCAATGTCATTAAGTTCCAATGGAGATGATATGGGATGAAAATGCAGACAGCAGACTTTAAAGTTATTTCATCAAAAAATGTAAAAAAGAAAATGTTTTCAAGGTGAAAAAAAAATCATTGACATTTCATCTTTTATTTGAAAAAATGTTACATTTTTGAGATACAGTAATAGAGTGACTGTCAAAAGTCGGGGGGGGGGGTCAAAATGATGAAAATCAGTGCTTTGAGACTGATTTCAATATGTTAACTACAGGTTCATAAATCTAATAGTTTTAGAAATATAGTAACAGATTTTCACTGTACTATTTTTACAGTCCTTTCCATAAATTAATTAAACATGCCAAAAAAGCAAATCCAAAATGTCATTTTGATCTCTGTAATATACAGAAACTTCTGGTGAGCTTACTGTACATTTTCAATGTGTATTTTATTGGTATTCCACCAGAAAAAAATGTGTTTTATATCTTGCTGAATATGTAGTTATATATTGAATGCAAAATTCATCCTGCCACTTGATAAAAAATCTTGGTCAATATCTGAAAAATCCTGTAACATATATGAGGTGATGTTCTACATGTTTCACTGTTGCAGTCATCACACTTAGGTTATCTTGCCAGGGGTAACCCTCAGTCGGCCCGAATTCCAGACGCTTAGTATTTCTGCATTGGTCGCTGTCACTCCAGGACTGACATCAGGTCGTCAGTGGTATAAAATCAGGCAGCTGACGCCATTACATCAGTCTTTCTTGCCGAGAAGCCCAAAGCAGAAGCAGTTCGCAAGAGTGCCGGTTGGCTGCTACCTGAGTTTCATCTCCAAATTGAAGTTGAAGTCTTCTAAAACTAAGTACCCCATTGGGGATCCTTTTTTCTTGCTCTAACCGATGTCAGAAAAAGTTAACAATTGTCTCGCCTGTGGAAAGCAAATACCACACTGAGACTCCCATTCTTACTGTGTCACCTGTTTAGGCCCAGACCCCGAAGTCCATCGCTGTCGCTTTTGTGCTTTGTTCAGTGCCAGAAATATACGTCATTGGGCCCTTATAATAGCAAAATATTTTTGCTCTCGATCTCCATATTCCAAAATGGCTTTGGTAAGCCATCTGACTACCGATCTTCTGAAAAAAACGTAAGGATAAAGACAGAGACAGACCGCACAGGTCCAGAACTGCCGATGACAGTTCCATTAAGCTAGTCGCCAGTTCGCCAGTCCTCAATGAAGCGCTGTCGCAGCCCCTGATGCCTGCTTCTGTGGATTTGCAAGCCGCTACTGAGACCTTTTTGGAGTCCGGTATGTCACGAGACTCTTCTTTGACTAAGGATCCTGTGAATGTCTCTACCTTGGATGGGTCCAGAGCCACTGCGCAGGCACCAGCTTCGGAGGAAGTTCTTCATACTACCGATACTCGACACAAACCAATGACTTCTTTCGCATCTTCAGTTCTTTCTAAAACTACCAAGTTTCTAAGGCCCAGGGTATGAACTACACCTAAAAAACCGATGACCCAAGCTCAGGCACCTGCTTCCATGCCTCAGTCTCAAATGCTTAAAATGGCAAAAGACCTTATCATGCTTATTAGGGGAATCCAGCCTACCCCTTCCAAAAGAAAAAGAAACTTGTCCCCAGCAGTTTTATCTGACCAGGAATCCGATGACTCTGAGGTTTCTGAATATGAAGACATGCAATCCCTATCTGCTTATGAGGATTCAGATGCAGAGGAATCCATTCCTTCTGCCTCTCCTCCAGAGGATTTTTCATTTGGTGAAACCCTACATACTTTAAGGGAGCATTTCCAATGGGAATGTCAGGACTATCCTCAGTCTAAAAAAAGACTCAGGGAATTCTTAGATTTTCAACAGCACAGACCTTTAATTCCTCCTGTCTTGTGGATGATGTCTTTCTGGAATCCAGTTTGACTCCTGACACCCTTCCTCCTGCTCCCAGGAAATGTGACAGGTATTACAGAGTCCCTGACTCTCACAAATTTCTTTTCAAAAATCCTACTGCTGGCCCAGAGGTAATATCCCAAGGACCTAAAGGAATAAAAGCAACCACAGCTAAGAATCCTACCCCCTTGGACAGGGATTCCCGAGCTTTAGACAGATGAGGTAGAAAAGTATACACCTCTGCAACTCTTGCCATTAGAGCACTAAATTGTCAATTCCACATGCTGAAATACCAGCAACATACCATGGAACTCCTCAGGCAAAACATATCTATCTTTTCCTGCTTGTGCAGAAAATAAAGAAATACAGGCGCTTATGCATTCTGCAAGCCAAGTTACTAAACACACTTTGCAATGTGGCTTTGATGCCCTAGAAGCATTTTGCAGGGCAGCAGTCACAGTTCTGTACTTAGAAGGCATACTTGGCTTAAGGAACAGACCTTGCCAGACCATGTCAAATCTAAACTATTGGATGCACAAAGACAATTTGTTTGGCACTAAGGCAGAAGAGGTCTTAAAATAGATGGAAGAAAAAGCTAAATCTATGCAGACAGTAAAAGACTTCTTACAGGTCCAGCCTCCGAGGTTCAGTAGGCATTGCCCCTCCAAACACTGGTCCTTTCCGGCCCCCTCCAGTCCAGCTCAGACAAGACCTAGGGGAAGCAGACCCCCCCCCAGACAGCAGTCCCAGGGAATTCAGAGATCGAAGCAATGGAGTTCCTCCACTTCAAAAACAGGGAGTGCTAAGCCACTCCCTTGTGAAAAGAACTCACAATGACTTTACACCTCCACCCCTTACCTCTGCCCACCTGCTTGTGCCCCTAGGAGGAAAACTCTCCTCCCATGCAAAAAACTGGGCCTCTATTACCAACGACCAATGGCTTCTCAACATACTGTCCCAGGGATACAAATTTTATTTCCAGACTCTGCCAACCCCAAAAGGGTTCCCAGATCTTCCTCCAAACCAGTGGGCAGAGGCCAAAAAACAGGTAAATTACCTGCTCTCCATGAGGGCAATACAGCCTGTTCCTGCATATCAGATAGGCCAAGGTTTCTATTCCAGACTTTTCCTGCTACCCAGAAAAGAGTGTACCTGGCACCCAGTCCTCGATCTATCAATTCTAAACACCTTCCTGGTGATACCAAAATTCAAAATGCTCACCCTCCAGCAGCTTCTTCCTATGCTTTCCAAAGATGCTTGGTTAGTCACCCTAGACCTAAAAGAGGCCTACCTACACATCTCAATCAGGGATTCTTGCAGGAAATATCTACGTTTCAGGGCAGGATCTATGCACTTTCAGTTCTTTGCGCTTCCCTTTGGCTTATCCGCTGTGGCCAGAGTTTTCACAAAATGCATGGCTCCAGCCATTGCTTTTTGCAAACAAAGGAATATTCAGATTTACCCCTACTTAGATGACTGCCTGATTCAGGCAGACAGGAAAAGCTGTTACAGCACCTGACCTTTGTAAAAGACCTAGTGACCTCCCTGGGGTATACTATAAATGAAAAGAAATCCAAGCTAGTCCCCACTCAAAAAATTCTATTCCTGGGAGCAAGCCTGGACACAGCCTCCCAGATGGCATTCCTTACTCCAGAAAAACAAGCCTACCTGACAGGCTACTTCTCTCATCTAGCCACCAGAACCCAGTTATCTGCAAGGAAAATTCTGCAAGCTCTAGGGTTCATGGCCTCCTGCATTCTACTCATTTCCTATGCCAGACTGCATGTGAGGAAACTACAATGGTACCAAAAAAGCCTTTGGTGTCAACACTCTCAGGACCTGGAAACTATCATACCTATAATACCTTGTCTAAGGAAAGATTTTCTTTGATGGGCAGCAGCATGCAACCACAACAAGGGTCTTCCCTTCTCACAACCCCATGCCGGCCAGACCCTAACCACAGATGCATCGGATTATGCCTGGGGTGCACACCTGGATGGTAGGTGCATTCAGGGCCATTGGAGCCCAAATCAAATACATCTGCACATCAACCAAAAAGAGTTACTAGCTGTGCAGCACGCTCTGACAGCTTTCAGACCCCCTACTCTCCTCAGGGCCTCTACTGATCAAAACAGACACCACTGTGATGTGGTATATCAACAAGCAGGGAGGAACTCATTCTTATCCTCTCTGCAGGCTCGGCATGACCCTTTGGCACACGGCTTCAGCCATGCAAATTCACCTGCTAGCACAATTCCTGCCAGGCTCCCAAAACTCACTGGCAGATAACTTAAGCAGAAACCTGCTAGATCAACACAAGTGGCAGCTAGACCACAGAACCTTCAACCTTGTAACCCAAAAATGGGGCACCCCGAAGGTGGACCTCTTTGCCTCCCACAACAATTACCAGCTCAGCAAATTCTGCACCAGGGAATCTCACAGCAAGGCCTGGAAAGTGGATGCTCTATCCTTCCAATGGGTAAACCTCAAGATCTATGCATTCGAGAGAAAAATAGCTAAAGACTCAAAAGACAATCATAAGGCCTTCTTTAGCTATGTTAGAAACCTGGGAGGAAACTCCCAGATATGCTCAGAGCTAGTTCAAAATGATGTGAAGATTACTGATCCTACAGACATTGCCAACATACTGGCTGACAGGTTCAGTGCAAACTTCTCCCCCCTCAACCCCCAAAAGGAGAGATATCTATACCAAACGATTGCAGCCCCCCAAACATCTCCAGCGCCCAAGTGAGAACTGCTCTCTCCAAAGAAAAAACACAGCATCCATGGGACCTGATGGTGTCCCCGGCTGTGTGCTCCATGAACTCAATAAGGAATTAAACCCACAGCTAGGACAGCTGTTTAATCAAAGTCTTACCTCTGGATACGTACCCAGGGAGTGGCGCACTGCAACTGTGGTACCACTTCACAAAGGCGGTGCCTCCACCGACCCTGGAAATTACCGGCCCATTAGCTTGACAAGCCTTATCTGCAAAGCCATGGAGAGGATCATAATGGACCTCATAAATAAAGACATAGGGAATTTGCAGACTTTGGATCCAACCCAGTTTGGCTTTGTCAAAGGCAGATCATGCCTTTTAAACTTGGTTGACTTTTTGAAACAGTCACCAAAGCCATTGATGAGGAAAGGCAGTCCATACAGCCTACCTCGATCTGGCTAAGGCCTTGATACAATACCCCACTCGGGTATCATTGAAAAACTCATCAGCTTAAATGTCAACCCATACATCACAAGATGGGTTGCAAACTGGCTGAGTGACAGAACCCACAGGGTCAGAGTTGCTGGCGCCATGTCAGACTCAAAGCCTGTCACAAGTGGTGTCCCACAGGGCTCAGTCCTGGGCCCACTCTTGTTTGGCATCTACTTTTCCAAAGTACAAGCAAACACAGGAGGGTTATGGCTGACAAAGTTTGCAGATGACTGCAAACTGGGCACCATAGTAGAAAACACATCTGACACAGATATCCTTCAGAAGGGTCTCACAGAAGCGGATAACTGGTGCCAGAGCCACGGCCTAAAGTTAAATGCCAAAAATGCATAGTCATACCCTTGGGAAAAACAAGGTTACCCCTAGCTACCAAATAGGTGGCAATCCACTGAGCACAGAAGAAGTTATCAGGGACCTGGGGACCCAGGTTGATAGTAGTCTGTCATTCGACACCCATGTAGCTAAAGTAGTTAGGAAGACCTTCTACATTGCCCACCTTATCATGAAGGGATTCTCATCTAGATCAAGGGAGGTCATAGACTCCTTTACTCATCACTCATCAGACCAATGATTGAGTACAATGCCCCATTCGAATGTATCTGACCCGACACTTGCAGCAGCTGGAGAGGCCACAAAGTTCCTCACCAAAAGGATAAAGGGTCTCAAAATCTGTCCTATGCTGCCCGACTGAAAGAACTCCAGCTCTATTCAGTCGCTTACCGCTGCTCAGAGGTGACCTTTGCCTAACATACAAGGCCATGTCAAACCCAGATTTGATGAATATGCTTCACCTCAAAAATCTAGATCCATCAGAGCCACAAGGCGGAGACTTAAACCTTGACACGGCTATTAATAGGACGTGCTGGAGGGATAGATTCATCACCCAAAGACTCCCTATGCTGTGGAACAAAATCCCGGTACATGTGAGGCAGAGCACCTCGCTGGCCTTGTTCAAGAGAAATCTTGACCAATGGATGGGAGATCGCAGATATACCCCAGGGATTACCTCAGTGTCACTGCTCGACAGAGGCACAGCAAAATAATGGGTATAGTTCCCCATACTAAAGGGGTGGCGTAAGCCACAAAACGATGGGCTAGGCTTGTAAATGCCCTCGGGCAGATAGCCTAGTATGAACCTATGAACCTATGAACCTATTTCCCCCTCTACCTCTAATTTCAAGGGTACTGCTCAAAACAAAAGAGGAAAAACCAAGAGCAATCTTGATTGCCCCAGACTGGCCATGCCAGCACTGGTAGCCACTGCTGCGCAGCCTGTCACCACTGCCACCATGGCACCTACTTCAGATCCCAACACTCCTGACCCAAAAGAATGGAGAATTCATGCATCCACAATTGCAGACCCTGAACCTGGCAACCTGGCTTATTCGCTGACCTCTCCTTCAGCTGCCAGCCTAAACAAGTAAGTCCTGGATGTTATATGTGAGGCCAGACACCCCAGCACTAGGAAATCCTATGCTGACAAGTGGAAAAGGTATTACACCTGGATCCAGGCTAAAGGAGCTGAAACAGCACAGCCCTCCCTACCACTTATCCTGGATTACCTAGCAAACCTACTACACAGGAGCCTCTCCTTCTCTTCTATTAAAATTCATGCCTCTGCCATCTCTGCTCATTACAACACAGAGACAACTCTCTTCTCTCACCCTCTCATCAAACAGTTCTTAAGAGGGGCTAACAATTTAAGGCCACCCAGAAGAGCTCCTACTCCAGCTTTGGACCTTAACTTTGTGTTGGAAAAGCTCACACTACCCCCCTTTAAGCCTGCAGCTTCAGCAGAGTTAAAATTCCTCTCTTGGAAAACAGCCTTCCTTCTGGCCATCACTTCAGCTAGAAGAGTTTCACAGCTACAAGCTCTCATGGCTATAGAGCCCTTCATCATTTTCCATGCTGACAGGGTCTCCCTCAGGACTAACCCAACTTTCATGCCTAAAATGGTGTCCAGTGTGGCACTCAACCAATCAATTCATTTGCCCACCTTTTTTCCCTAACCCACAAAACAAGGGGGAAAGGATTCTGCATTCTCTAGATGTGCACAGACAGCTCAGATTCTACCTGGATAGGACACAATTTTTTAGGAAAACTGACCAAATGCTAGTCAGCTTTGCAGCAGGGGCAGAGGTCAAGGCCATATCTAAACAAACAATCTCCCAATGGATAGCACACTGCATCCATTTCTGCTACAAACACCATGGAAAACCACCCCTAAGAGGATCAGAATGCATTCCATCAGGACAACCTCCACCTCTACAGTTTTTCTCAGTGGGGTCCCTACCAGGGACATCCTGGAGGCTGCAACATGGACTTCTGTTCATACCTTCACCAAATATTACCACCTGTTTATCTTCTTCAAATCCAGGGCAGGCTTTGCAGCCACAGTCTTGCAGGGCATCCTACCAGCCCCCAGTCTACTTGTCTGCCTCCACCCTTTTCTTCAGCTTTGGGAATCAACCCAAGTATGATGACTGCCACAGTAAAACATGAAGAACATAGTACAGTTGTGTACACTTACCATAAATGTAGATGTCTGAGTGTATTCACTATTGCAGTCCTGGTTTTCCACCCTCCATCCCCCTTCTCTCTCTCTCTCTCTCTCCCCCTCTTCCTCTTCCTTACTCCTTACAGGGAAATTTTGATATTTACTTTCTACTGGTGGTGTTCTTCCACCATAACCTAGCTCCCTATTTGGCAGCTCCTGACATTTGGGGCAAGAAAAACTGATGTAATGCCGTTGGCTGCCTGATTTTATACCACTGACAACCTGATGTCAGTCCTAGAGTGACAGCAGCCAACGCAGAAATACTAAGTCTCTGGTATTCAGGCCAACTGAGGGCTACCCCTGCCAGGATAACCCAAGTGTGATGACTGCAACAGTGAGTGCGCTCAAACATCTACATTTATGATGTGTACACAACTGTATTTTCTGAGGTATGACTGTATTATGTATTTTTCCCTCCCCCTCCTCCTTTACTGTCATTCTGGCAGTAATCCAACTGCCCCAAGTCCTTTGCCAGGTCTACTGTGCCCAAATTATTTATGCTGGGGCCAACGAGGATCCTAAGGGCATCCTAGGGGGTCTACTATCTAGCTTCTAGCAGGAAGGGGTTATGTATTACCTGTCTACTTTTCCCAGCCCCTCCCCTTCACTCATTAACACACATCCAAGGGCACTTTCTCTTTGGACTACACCTTCTCATAGGGAATGCCATCAACAAATGCCCATCTATTCCTCTCTGCTGCTCTGTAAGTCACCCGAACCACTAATCAAATTAGGGTTGCCTTGGTTGTTACCAGGGCTTTATCCCTCTATGCTATCAGAACAGCACTGTATTAGGTATTTTATCAGTATATTGGATACTAACAGTTTTGCCAAACTATATTTGCCATATTAATTACAGATAATAGAGTTGATGGTTATTAATCTTTTTAACCTAGATTTTCAGTATGCTTATTTTATAGGATGCTGTAGCAAACTGCAAATATTTTGCAGTGAATGAACACATTTGCAGTTTGAATAGTGAAATTGGACATTTATCTGAAACTAGTGTTCTGTGTCTCCTCACTCACCCTGTTATTTATTGATAACCAAACACTGATGCCATTACTGGGAGAAAAGGCAATAAGCTATTTTTTTCACAAAAAAGAAAAAAGATTCATGATTATTTATCACACATTTCCTTAATGGACAATAGTGTGTATATTGTTTGCTGAAAGCCATTTCAGTGAACAGCAACAACAATTTTTTTTCAGTTTTTTTTTTTGCAGCCTGTGTGTGTTGGGAGGGGGAACCCCCCACCCCACCCCATCCCATGCATATACTGATTGCAAGATTGCACAACACTGGAGATTACAGCAGTAACTCGCTGAAAGTGCATTTCGAGAAAAATCTCCCCCTCACTGCATCACTCAGCAAAACAGCAGTCAAGCTATCCTCACATTCCCAAAAATCAACCATTTGTCTTTCTCCTTTTGTTGGTAACTTCAGGTCTGGCAGCAGAATTTCAAAACACTGCTTAAACTGCCGTGATTTGAGAACTTATGTGTTGGAAAAAAAGGAGTGTTTCTTGATAAAATGAAAATCTCCTTCAATCTAAAGTGGTGTAAGATTACAGCTGCTGGCCCCAAGCTGATTGTGGATTGTGTCTATAGTCATTTTTTAGGACAGAGCTGTCTGGTGTCATAACAAAAGGACACTGAATGGGTTCTAGACAGGCATTCTAAAACTTAGAACCGGAAATATTAGTAGAAATCTATGCTATGGACCTGAGCTAAAAAGTACTGAAATACTGCAATACAATGAAACCAGGCACCTCAGTGAAAAATACTACAAACATTTACCTCAGCTTGCTACTGGCCTGGGAGAAGTGAAGAAAGTTTTCAATCACATATGAATAATGGTCCTGCCATGCTGAATATATTATAAATACTTTGGGGAGGGTGACTCATTGTAGGAGGTTAGTTAAAAGTACAGAATGTATAGTAGAAACATATTAATTTTACAATTATTTAAGTCTTTTCCTTTCCTTAATATCATTGTTTCAACATTTAACTGCTCCTTAAATATCACATAATAACTATTTCTAGATCATTACAACAAATGTAAATAAATAAAAAATAAGTTTGCATTTTCTTCTACAAGTGCTCAAAAGCACTGTTTCAAAGCCAAGGAATCAAACTTCTTGTCACTTTGGTAGGTTGCTAATCCCAGCCATGAAGGACTCAAACATTTTGCAGCTCAGATAAGCTGTTGCTTATAAGCCATGAAAGACTTAAAACATTTTGCAGCTCAGATAGGCTGCTGTACCCAGCCATGAAGGACTCAAAACGTTTTGCAGCTTGGATAGGCTGCTGTACCCAGCCATGAAGGACTCAAAACATTTTGCAGCTTGGATAGGCTGCTGTACCCAGCCATGAAGGACTCAAAACGTTTTGCAGCTTGGATAGGCTGCTGTACCTAGCCATGAAGGACTCAAAACGTTTTGCAGCTTGGATAGGATGCTGTACCCAGCCATGAAGGACTCAAAACGTTTTGCAGCTTGGATAGGCCGCTGTACCAGCCATGAAGGACTCAAAACGTTTTGCAGCTTGGATAGGCTGCTGTACCAGCCATGAAGGACTCAAAACGTTTTGCAGCTCAGATAGGCTGTTGCTGCTAGCCATGAAGGACTCAAGTGCCTTGAAGCTCAGATAGGCTGCTGCTCCCAGTTGTGAGGAGGGAGTGCTGCTCATGCTTACAGTCGAATATGAGTCTGGGCAAGCAGCTGTGACAGGGAACAGGAAGGGGTGCATAGGATTTGGGAGAGGGAAGGGAGTGTTAAGGTTATGGTTTCAGTTTTAGGTTTAGGAAGCAGAAATGGAGTTTTAGGTTTAGGGAGTGATTGGGGAATTCGGGTTTAGGGAGGGGTTTTTGATTTGGGCAGCAATCAGGGACTTTAGACTTAGGGAAGGGAGTTGAAGTTTTGGATTTAGGCAGTGATCGGAATCATTACGTTTAATGAGGGAGAATAGAGGTTTAGGGTGAGGGACTGAGGAGTCAGGTTAGGAACTGAGTCAGAGTTTTAAGTTTTTTTAGGGTTATGAAGTGTATAGGAGTGTTATGCAGGAATGGAAGGTTGGGTTGGTGGGACTTCAAGCACTTGATTTTTCTGAGTACAAACTGTAAATTGAAGACCACTAAACAAATCAAAAAATAGTATCCAACAGACTCCAGCAAGCTCCAAATAAAAAAGACTGTATACGTTTATTATTATGAAGCACTTTTTGTTGCTGTGGTACAGCAACTTCATCAGATAATAAAACACTTTTTCCTTTCAAGTTTAAGTAGTTAGCCAAGTCACATGATTCAAAAATCAGCTGTTAACTACGTCACAACACGTTCCTAACATAAAAAAAGTTTTTTTACATATCAACTTGAAATTGATCAAATTTAACATTGATCAAATTAAACATGTACAAGCAAATACTTCCCATGTATTTGCCCTAACAAGACAATAAAATCAATCAATAAAAATCAATCAATAGAAAATGTGGCATATGAACGCACACACACACACACACACACACATATATATATATATATATATATATATATATATATATATACACTTAATCTACATTTCTTTGTATTATAATGTTATTGTTGGTTTTTGTTTTTTGTTTCTTATTTAAAATATACAACACTCCAAATGTTCACTTTCTACATGTTAAAAAATGTAAATTATAGTCCACTTGATTTTTCTAGCAAGTGGCAGTGAGCAGGCATGTAAGCGAGCTCCTAGCAGGGGATCTCTGGTAGTAGACCCTCATTTACAGTCAAGTGAGTCTGAACATGCTCCGAGGTATTACAACGTAGATAGATTGACTTCTGACTATTCCGAGCCAATGATGGCTTTGCCAGAAATGAAAACAAGGTTAAAAAATAATACATTTTTGAGTCATACTGTCTAAATGTGTGGCTGATATATTTATTGTTTAGTTTTCTTTTTTTCTGAAAAGTATCCTTGCATTGTTTCTGTGATTCCAAACACTATCCAAACGACTAAAACCACAAGAAGATTCCACGAAGAAATACTGTGACAGGATCCAATGTTAAATAAAAACTTCTATTTATTGTCCAGAATAACAAATGTTAAGCGCTTTCACCTACAAAAAAGACAAAAACTGGAACATTATAACAAGTGATGAAACATTGAATAGTAAAATAGAGGAGAAACCTACATTTGTTTATAAAACTGGGATGAATATCAAAAGAATGATAGAAGTAGAAGTACCAACAAATGGGGATGGAATACTTGCAAGGGGGGGTACAAAAAATGTGGACCCTGTAATCAGTGTTCATATATAATGGAGGAAGAGCAGATATGCTTGGACAATATAATGGGAAGTAAAATAACTTTTAGTAAAGGGAATTGTCAGACCCAACATGTGGTATATTTGGGGAAATGTAGCACATGTTCAAGTTTCTATGTTGGGAAAACAGATAGAAGATTGCGGAATAGAATTTATGACCACCTATACTGTATAAAAAAGAAAGATAAGAACAATGCATTATATAGGCATTTAGAAGGAAGTGTTGGACGTGATATGTTCAAGTTTGCTATATTGGAGGTGATTAAGAATAATCCAAGGGGAGGGGATGTTAAGGCAATACTGGGGGAAAGGGAAATTAAGTGGCAGATCAGATTGAATGCTGGTTGTACCCCTGGTATCAACGAATACATTCCCACCAAACCTCTTATTAGGGTTTAGCATCTGTTTACAGTGCAGCCTGTGTTATTTTTATGAAGGATATAATTTTTAAATATGGAATGAAGTTTGTGTGTATTTTTATGTATACATTTTTTACACATTTGTATATATGTTGGATAAATTTATATGTAATTGGGAACTATATAAATTGTTTTTAGAATATAGTGTCAAGTTTATATTTCATAAGAAACAATTTTGATATCAATAGCAACAGTGTTTTTATTATTTTTTCATTATTTCGACAGTAATAAAGGCAATAGGTTTATTTAAGTGATTAATTGGTAAAATGGGCGGGAAATTTAGGTATATAAGTGTGTTTAATTGATTTCTGCTTGTTCTGATGAAACCTACGTACTGTAGGTGAAAGCGCTTAACATTTGTTATTCTGGACAATAAATAGAAGTTTTTATTTAACATTGGATCCTGTCACAGTATTTCTTTGTGGAATCGTCTTGTGGTTTTAGTCATTTGGATTGTTTCTGTGATGTTTATTTTGAAATATGAGGCTATGAGATTTTTTTTTTTTTTGCTTTTTCCTTTCTTGCTGCCTCCACCCTCACTTTCCCAAAAGAGATCAGATTTTTCCTTTTTATAATTGAGGTATGTTGCAAGCAGACCCTCTTTTCTTTGGTATGGTATAGTGCAGGACATGGGAGATGACGTTTTCTAACATGGCACTCTGCAGCTTCCTTTTTTTAAAGCCATTCACATTTGTTCTTGTTTATCAAGTGTTACATTCCTTACTGAGAAAATCACTGCTTATGGCGTGGTTGTCACTACTTGCAAGTGAACTAAAATCTGTATGACATATTTAATTTTGTTTTAGCATTCATAATTAGCTTTATCAGCTAGCCTTGTATTATACTATAGGTTACAGTGGGCATCTTAGTACAACACTTGGTTTATATTTTCATTACAGTGTTTAAATTAAAAAAAAATTCTGCATGACAATAGCAGATCTACTGTTATTATCTAGCTAGACATCCACTTCTATTCATTTCATTTTCTGATACTTGTAATGTGCTTTTTTTGAAGGAATACAGATTAAAAACAGAATATATACCAAGAAAGACTTTAGCATAGTAATTTAATTACATTATTGACTATGACATGATGTTCCATACACTTTTATGGTACATGTATTGTCATTTTGAAATTGCTTTGAATGAGCAGAAAAGATGGGACACACAATATTTTTTCTGTTTGTCATTTCTAGGATAACTCTGCATTTTCAAATTAATAAACTGCTTCAAATGTCAATAGACAATTTATTTGTGATGATTCTCGACAGAGAGACATTGACTTTATCCTTATGCTCTTGAAAATTTGGGGCTTGTAAATAAGGGCTTCAAGGGGTTGGAGAAGTACATTTTTAACACTAATGCTTCTCTCCTTGGTTCTTTTGCTGTATTCCCATCTATTTTTTTTCACATTCATGGTACTTCTGGACATTCTGATCAGTAACCTCTTGAACTGCTCAAGAGAGTAAATCAGGAACCACTGGACAGCACATGGCTAGTTAGCATTTGCCACGCCCCAGATTGGCATATTAGCGTACAACTCAGCCAGTGTGACCACCCTTCATGCTGAGACTCCCACTTTCAGGAAAGTTCAGGGATAAGTGTTCAATTTAGGAACTGGAAAGGCTCACTTTGAGTGGGAAAATAGCCTTATTAAGGCTTCCTGCCCAAAGTAAGCCTTTCTAAATGCTAGGGTTCATTTGTGTCCTCCTGCATGTGTGTGTGTGTGTGTGTGTGTGTGTGTGTGTGTGTGTGTGTGTGTGTGTGTGTGTGTGATCACAGAAGGAAAAAAAGTTTAAAAAGGAAGCATGCACAATATAAGTCAGTCCTGCTGGAAATTGCCCTAGACTTGTTAGAAGTGAAAGGATAACTGATGTTGTCTCTCCCATTTTTTAACAAATTTTGGTTAAGTCAAAATTCCTGATAAACAGAGCTTTCTTACACAAGAGTATGAAAAAGAGAGGTTCCATATTACTGTCTTATCATTTAAGGACAGTTGTAGGGCATATTATGGCACTGCTGCTGAACAAATGGATTGCAGAAGGTATACGACCTCATGATTGTCAGTGTCAGTGGCACAACAGGGAGGACACTGACCGCTGATGCACAAGGCCGTGGGTTCTTTTCCCACACCAAGAAGATATTGCTGACACTGCATTGCAAGATAAAAGGGTGATACACTCCTGAGTGTGTTGTCCTTTCCATGAGATGTTAAACCAAGGGCCCCTTCAGAAACGTAAAAAAAATTTACCTTTCACAGTGTTGGCCAACTAAAACATTTTGATGATTTTCAGTTCAATGAATAGGTCATTCTGTGAATAGTTAGTTCCGCGATTAGGGTTTGATGATTAGATTTTTGATACATTAAGCATTCTATGATATCATATAGACCCCCTTCTAATATACACCACTGCCCTTCCACACTCCTGCTACTTCACTTTTTTTGTGCAGTATCTCTGTGTCAACAGTACCCGCTAATTCTTTACCTTTCCTACTGTTCCTTTTATCTACATCTACCTTTTAGTGCTACATTACCACACCTGTAGATCCAACTAATATCCTACCTTTTGTCCAATTCTTCTCTTCTATGTATACTTAGTTTTCTTTGTCATCTTTTCAGCTAATCTACTCAGCTTCTGTCTCCATCACTATGAAGCCAATTCCACCCATTTCTCTGCTTTCTCCCCTTCTGTCTAAATACCCCTTTCTATTACCCCTTTTCTTCTTTTACATCCAATAACAGCAGCCCACTGTGGTCCACACCAGTATACTACTGTCTGTATACAAGCAGCGTTATGCAAAGCTACTGGTTACCTTCCCTTTTTTACAATCTTGACTCTATTACACACAGCTGATTCCTTCTATAAGCTAATCGATTCCTACTAAAATCCCCAAAACCCATTCAACCTATGCAGACTAAATCAAACCACAAAATCCCTACAATTTCCTTCCACACGTCGTAAATACTGCCACTCTGCTTACTAGAAGACAGTCCATTCTAAGACTTATGCTGTTGTCTTAACATTTCACCTCCACCCAAAAATGATTATGTAGGCTCTGCTTTTTACAGTATTCATTCTGATTCAAACCAACCACTTTCAGGGACATTAAACCAAATTATGGCCTATCCTAACCCAGAGCTATTCCAACAAATCACTATAAACATTGTAGAATAGGGACCAACCCTATAATGCACCACTATCAAACATCTGCAGACCTACCAAACCTTATGATCCAAACCACTAGAGGCAAAGAAGTAAAGCTCTGCCTCATTAAACCCAGAGGATATTGAACAGACTGGACGGTTTTAAACTACGGATAACTTACAGCAAGCCTGACTTTCTAGCAATAAGAGAAACATGTCTCAAAGCTACCAGCTGCAATTCTACCTGTCTGTTTTCTTTTCTACCTCCATAAGGAAAAGAGAAGAGATTCACCACATTCCTGATAGCAAAGACATCTACCCCACCTCACTGAATCTGACTCTAACTCAGTTTTGACCTCTGTAACAATAAACTCACATCTTAAACTGCTAGTAACTGCAGTTTGCATTTCACCCCAAGTACTATCACAACATTTGAATCCACAGTAAAGGGCATATTGAAATAAAGCAATAAAAATAAAATCATCCTCCTAAGAGACTTCAAACTAAATGTCTACCCAATGAAAAAATAAACAAGTTAACTATTGCCTATCACAAATGAGCAACAAATGATCAACACTCCTATTAAACTACATCTTAATAAATATACGGGTCTATATTATAACATCGAAGTTCTCTAACATCGAATGTTATTATATTGAACCCTAAACACCGAAGTGTGAAAACATCAAACAGTCAGAAGAGCGAATTTTTTCCCAGGGAAAAGATTTGTTATTCCGGGAAACATACACACAGCACAAACACACACAAAAAACAGCCATCAACACACATACACTTAAAATCCTACACCTAAACTAAACTTTACATACAGTACTAGCTATCCACTTACCTTGACCCAACCCTAACCCTAAGGTCCGTCACTATCGCACACTCACCTCACCCGTGCCCTAACCCTAACTCAACTAACCCGCCCCCTAACCCTAACCTACACACAATCGCACACTTACCTGAACCCGATCCGTAATGCTCCAACATATTGAACGCTGAAAACAACTAAGCCACAGCAACGGCCCACCAAATTCTTTCCCTGGGAAAGAATTCGATGTCCTGCACCTTCGCTGTTTTCAGCGTTCGACATTACGGGTTCGATATTATAACATTCAATGTTAGAGAACTTCGATGTTATAATATAGACCCCAAATATACCACATGGGATTAAATAAATTATTTGCTTAGCTAACATCAACAACCATGTACCTTTCCAGGCCATACATACATTCATAGCCCCCACACCCTATTAATGGTTGAAACAATACCCATTCTTCAATCCAATGAAGATGCTGTACTCTCTCAGATCTGTAACTTAGACTCTTCTTTACCAAACTATTGACTCTAACACAGCACTTCAGATACTTAACTCCCTTACTAACACAGTCCATAATTAACACTTCCGAATAAAAAAGGCATAATAGAAAACATTTAGCTTTTTGTTAATGAATTAAAGTTACTCAACAGGGTTTATACCATAGGATATGAAGAAAGAACATGATAAATCTTCTGGAGGAATGATCTGAAATATAATAGCTTAAATTAAGTGCAGAAATACTGGATGCACATAGAAAGCAAAAACCCAAGAAAGGAGTGCATTATTGATGCAACATTACCACTGAAGTGGTAACAAAAATAAAAGAGAAAAAGAATTTGTCATATTTGAGGATTTAAAAACAAGAGCCAGTATCTGTCTGCCTGGGACAACATGATCGACAGACCACAATGCTTTGCCAGAGATGGTCTGCACCTGTCACGCCTGGGATTCAGGTTACTGGCTTAAGGCTCTTGCCACCCCTATAGTGCCTTTTTTAGGCAAAGTTCAAAGGACAAAACCACCAACGTAACAGGTACAAGCATGAAAAATCTGAAGGTAATGCTACTCAATACTAGAAGTTTAAACCTCAAAATGCACTCTCTCGAGGCACTCCTAAAAATGGAGAACATAAATATCTGTGCAATAACTGAGACCTGGTTCAAGGATCCAAAGAGCACCCCTACAATACCAGGCTGCAACTCTTACCACACTTTTCAGCCACCAAACCAGGACCAAAACACTAAAGGTGGAAGAGTGTCCATATTCACCAAGGATATTCACACCACCAGGCTAGTTGCCCAACACAATGTGTCTGAAATTCTCCAGGTGCAAATAACACTAGGTAAGACTGCAATCCAAATTGTAGCTTGCTACAGATCCCCCACCATGCCCCAAGATTCTCACTACACCTTTCTAAACATACTGGAAAATATTAAGATACAACCAAACACCCTAATACTGGGTTATTTCAACTATCCTGCCATTACCTGGGAAAACTACTCATGTACCAACACCTTTGCCCAACGGTTCTTGGAATTCATAAATTCCAACGCCCTGGATCAACTAATCCATAGTCCCACCAGGGGCTCCAATATCCTAGACCTGGTCATTACCAACATGGAAAATCCATGCTCCACACCTATGGTCACCCCCTCGTTGTTCAGGTCTGACCATAAGCTAATCACCCTTAACATCCACATCCCACCCCCACCCCCCAGTAAGGAAACCTCCATAAAAAACTTCTCCAAAGCCAACTTCATGCTACTGAAGTCAGAAGTGACAAACTTCATGACACCCATGCAGACGGGAACTGAAAGTTCGACTGCTGAATCCTACACTAAGGCACTGTACGAGCACATCCACTCATGCATGAATTGTGCCATCCCAAATAGAACCAAGATGCTCTCCTCCAAAAAAAGGAAGCCAATCTGGTGGTCCCCTGCCATAAACAAGCTTTACAACAAAAGGAAGAAACTGTTGCAGAAGAGAAGAAAATCCCAGGATGCAAAAAACTCCCTTGCCAGCCTCAGTAAGAAGCTGAGATACCTCATAAAATCCTCCAAAGCTAGTTACGAAAATAAAATTGCCAAAGATTCCAAAGACAACCACAAGGCATTCTATAACTATGTCAAGAATCTAAATGGCAATGCTTGGATCTGCTCTGAGCTACAACCGAATGGCATTAAATATACTGATCACAAGGATATTGCCAATATCCTGGCAGATCAATTCAGTGCCAACTTCACCCCCCCCCCCCACTCACGCCCTAAATGGCCCATCTCAATACTGGAAGATTGTCAAATTCCGGTAATAATGGCCACACAGGTAAAAAATGCACTCTCCAAAGCTAAGAATACAGCATCCATGGGACCAGATGACATCCTGGGCTGTGTACTACATGAACTACAAAATGAACTGGCACCTCACCTAAGTGTCATGTTTAATCATAACCTCACCTCAGGCTTTGTGCCCACTAAGTGGTGCACAGCTGTATTTATCCCACTCCATAAGGGGGGATCCACCTTGGATCCCGGGAACTACCGCCCCATCAGTCTGATGAGCCTGATCTGCAAGGCCATGGAATGTATTATCATGGAACTTATAAACAAAGACATTGGCAACCTTCAAACACTGGAAACACTGGACCCCACCCAGTTTGGGTTCGTGAAGGGACGATCTTGTCTCCTGAACCTGATTGACTTCTTCGAATCAGTCTCCAGAGCCGTAGATGAGGGTAAGGTGGTCCACGCAGCCTATCTGGACCTCGCCAAGGCCTTTGACACCATCCCCCACTCTGGAATCATAGATAGACTTACTAAGCTGGGCATTAATCCCTATGTCACTCAATGGGTTGCCAACTGGCTTACTGACAGAACCCACACTGTAAAAGTAGCCAACTTCAAATCCAGCTCCAGACAAGTGACAAGTGGAGTACCTCAGGGTTCAATCCTTGGACTGCCCTTGTTTGGCATCTACTTCTCTGAAGTACAGGCCAACACTAAGGGACTCTGGCTAACAAAGTTCATAGATGACTGCAAAATGGGAGCCATTATTGAATCCCCAAATGATGTGGATACTCTACAGAAGGGCCTTACAGATGCTTGGTTCCAGAGCCATGGGCTCAAGCTCAATGCCAAGAAATGTATAGTTATCCCCTTTGGGAAAAAACATGTACCTGCAAATTACCACATAGGTGGCAGTACACTAAACACTGAAAGTGTGATAAGAGACTTAGGGACACAGGTGGACAGTGGTCTCACCTTCGATAACCACATCGCCACAACAGTCAGGAAATCCTTCTATGTGGCACACCTCATCACTAAGGGCTTTTCATCCAGAAAAAAGGAGGTCATTGTCCCACTGTATTCATCCCTCATTAGACCCTTTATAGAATACAATGCCCCATTTGGTATGTACCTCTCAAGACATCTGCAACAACTGGAAAGGCCTCAGAAATATCTCACTAAAATAATCACTGGCCTAAAGCAGATGCCCTATGCTGACGGCCTTAAAAAATTCCAGCTATAATCTGTTGCATATCATCTACTCAGAGGCAATCTCTGCTTAACATACAAGGCCATGTCAAACCCAGAGCTGTTGGACATGCTACACTTAAAGAAATCCCAATCCCTCAGAGCCACACACTCCTGAGATCTAAACCTTGTCATCACAATAAACAAAACATGCTGGAGGGATAAGTTCCTGACCCAAAGACTCCCCAGACTCTGGAATAGACTGCCCATACATGTCAAGCAGAGTGCCTCTTTGGCCGTCTTCAAAAGGAACCTTGACGATTGGATGGGAGAAAAGAAATTCACCCCGAGTATCACGTCAGTCATCCTGCTAGACAGGGGTCCAGGGAAGTAAATAGTGTGGGAAGAAATAGCCAGGGAATTGTTATGGCTAGGCTTGTATAGGCCCTAGGGCCGATAGCATAGTACCAACTTATGAACCTATAAGCAAGCAGTATAGGAAAACAGAAAGGAAAGGTGATGAAATGCTGTGATACGTAAGATTCATATGAAAGCTGAAGACATACAGCAAACCTTGACACTTCCTGTAATACTGAGGTGTTCAGAAGTGCAAATATAATGTGTTGTTTGTCTCCCTTAATTTCCTACTTTCTTACTGTATACTGCACTCATTACAAAAAGAACAGCCAGCAGTAGTCTTGGATTCTCCACTTCAATATTGGAAGGTTGTTGGACTCATAGGAGTGTTTACCCATCACCTACAGTGAGATAGGCCTCAGTTTCACCAGCAGATCCTAGAAACTCTACTTAGACCTCAGCCATGGAAGTCGTCATATGAAGGATATTTCTCTGAATTTGTTGCTTGTCAGATGAAAAGTCCATCAGACTGTTTTATATTATATGTCTTTCAGAATGTGGGACATATCCTACAGTTTGTTCAGCTGCTTAAAAACAGTCTAACCATCCTGTTTGCACTGCAGCAAGAGGAAGGAACTCAATGAACAATGTTTTCAGACCAGGGATAGGTTTTCATTAGTAAGACAGGAAATGTCAAGGGGTCTGATTAAAAAAAAATAATTAATAAATTCAATGACAGAGTCCCATATGTTGATATTTGTGGGATTTACTTAATTGTGAAGGTCAGTGGCATCTGCTAGTTTTACAAATCATGCAACATACCAATAAAAGCTGAGGGCATTAATCCAACCCCAAGTCTGACGAGTATTATGATAGCTTTATTGAAATATGTCTCCCTCTTCTTCATGTTCACACTTGAGTTTGCAGTCTTTCTACACAATTTCGACTGTCTCTGACCTCTCATGCTACTTCTTTCTAGTATCTGTACTGCCATCTCCTACATCACAGGGTCAGTATAGAGATGTGTGAGTAGGGAGGGGAAGATACATGTGACATTTACTGCATTAACAAAAATTATAATGATCGCTATGTTCACATTCAGTTGGAATTAGCAGTTAAAGATTGTGTGGAATAATGTCTACATTATCGTGTGAATTTTCAACCAAAGATAGCTATCAGAAGAACTGAGTCCATTTGATGTCCCATCTTAAAAAGCACTGAGAATGGCTTTCAATATAATAATATAAGGTTAGACCTGGACAAGGTGACAACTGCATGAAAAAAAAACTGGTCATAACCTTGTTTGCATGAAAAACAAAAAAAAAAGAGTTTTTCTGCAAGGGGGATAAACAACTCCACATACACACACTATCTGAACTTTTATATATATATCAACTTTGTGGTTGGAGAAATATGGAGAAGGGAGAAATCTCCTATAAGAAAGGAATAAATAACTTCTGACACACACCTAGAATCCATACAAGCAATGAATTTCTATTGATTGGGAAGCTCAGTTTGACCAAGATGAACTCAACCAGTTGGAACCTCATCCTGTCTAAGCCCAACGGATTGAAAGGAAGCCCTGAAAATGGAATCCTCAAGAGCAGTTTGGCATCTGAGATGCATTTAACAGAGTGGAACCACATACTAATTATTGGCAAACTACTCACAAAACATAAAAAGCAGCAGAGCAACTAACAGATGTCAACTGGCTAGAAGAAATAAAGGTGATAAAAAGCAATGGCAGCTTTATTTGGAGCATGTGGCAGACAGCAAAATAAATGTAAATGCATCAAAGGAGGCCAGATGAGTGCCAAAAAATCAAAAGGATTAATGAGTGACACTGTTGAATAATGAATGAATCCTTCCTAAAATGGTTGTGATAGGGGCATGTAGCATTATTTTTGCTGTTTCTTAATAATAACACATCAGAGGTGATCACCAGAAGTGGCTGTTTGGGGGTAGTCAATGGTTGAAAGCTTACATGACTATATGATCCTTGTGGATTGCTGCGGGCTGGAGACAGTGTGGTCATTATTTCTTTAACTTTCATTGCAATCCTTAGTGGTGTGCACAGATGGTTGCTATAGTCTGGGAATGAGGACAGTGTGATCATTATTTATTTAACTTCCCTCACAGCCAAACATCAGGGTGTGTAGAGAACATTACTACAGCTTGCTTGGGGCTAGGTACATTGGTGGTCATTATTTCTTTAACTTTTCTCACAATCAAGTGTGACTAGAAAACTACTATAGCTTATTCATGGGCAGTGTACTGCCAAGGAAGCAGCAAGATGGAATACATTACTGTGATCATTATTTTTCACTTTTCTCATAATTAAAGAGCAGATGTGTATACAGGTGGTTATTTTTTGTATGTAGAGTAAAGAGCCATGATGTGTATATGTATCTATCTATATATCTGTATATACATAGATATATGAGAGAGCATCAATTTGAAATATTTTAGTGTGGTCACTTGCTGTTTCCCTCTTGTCTCCATCTGACACCAAGGGGTACACAGATAGTGGCTGCCTTTTGGGGGAATGAGTTTGGAGGCATGCTGTCTATATGTATGCCAGCAACAACTTGAAATATGTGACTTTGGCCATTTCTTCTTTCAACCAAGTATCACAACAGAAGGGTACATAGAAGTGGCTGTTCTTTGGGAGCAATGCTGAGGAGGCATACTGTGTAGGGCAGCAACAACTGAAATATATGACTATGGCCAGTTGTTCTTTAACTTTCATCCCAGTATCACAGCCTACACAGAAATGGCTGTTCTTTGAGGAGGCATGCTGCCAATTGTTCTTTTACTTTTTTTACAATCTAACACCGTAGGACTAGGGAGGCAAGCACTGTTCATGGATACTTGGATATACTTTATGTATCCTCCCAAGCATTTGTATTCACAGTTTATTGGGGACTACTATTTTGTCAGCTTTGAACAGTAAGCTTTGGACACAGCTTATGTCTTCCTTGAATGAAAACAAAAATAAACTGGATTTCCTTTCTTAATATTTTTTCTTTTGTTTAGGACATTATTATGTAAGTTTGAAAAAAATCCCTAAAATGTACCATGTAGCACCTAATACTCCATGGCTTCCGGGATACTAGCAGCCCCACCAAATGTGCCACTTAATTTAGGGATTTCCTCTATAGTTACTTTAATACAATATTGGTAAGTTAGTCTGTGTTGAAAAGATGAAGGAAAAAGCTAAAGAGTAAAGCAAAATTGTAAAAAACAAGAAAGAAGTAATATGTCTGGATGGTGTGGTGAGGCCAGGACTGGTGGAATCTGGAGGAGACCTGGGGGTGCTGTGAGGGGAAGGGATGTTTCTGCTTGTTATAAGGGGAATGCCATGGAGTCCTTTGCCTAGGGCTCTATTTTACTTAAAGCTAGGCCATCAAATCTGTACCTTAAGACAGATCTCGAACTGCATCTTTAGTCTGTGTGCATGTAAGTGGATAACTTGTAATTTATTTCCATAGTAATAAAAATAAGAACTCGCACACCAGATTAGTATTATTAGATCAAATGTGTTTGTAACCTTTGATCCTTGTACTTCAGGCTTTCAGAGTTGCTTATATTGCTTTCCTAAAAGGCATCTCCCACCTCACTTAGCTAGCAATTTATACCAGGTATTAGAAAGATAAGACTAACTCCATCCCCCCACTGCTGTAGACATCCTGCTGGGAAGCACCTCTTCTGTAGCTCATGAATACCCATCTAATAAGTGTATGTCCTGTGATAATAAGTAATCTCTATAACTGACAATATCAAGTCAGATTTCCTTGTAATAAATATAATAGCTGACCAGTCATTATAATCTGAAGATTTTTTTTTCAAATAAATCTATATTAGTACAAAGAATTTTTAGGGGAAACCATGGATAAAAATAAATATATTACAGATCTTTTTTAGGTACGAAGATGTGTGTATATTCAGACCTGCTGTTACCACATAAATTTAACAGCAGCCAGCTGGTGGTTGATAAGAATGGTAATTTGTGTAGCAGTCTGTAATCACCCTCCTGGTGGTCATCCATGTTGGCTAAATGTAGGTCTGTCAATCTAAGTAGAAAAATCAGGAAAACAGGCATCTTGAAATAGTGCTAAAAATACTATATTGAAATCTGCCACAAGAAGGGCCCATTAAAGAGCACAGTGTACGTACAGAGACAATGAGAGGAATAGTACAAGTGGCAGTTGTAGAAAGTATCTGAGGAAGAAATCCCTAGTAAGTGAAATTTATCAACATAACAATTCACAGGAACAAGTACCAAGCTGTGTGTTTTTTCAAGGGCTTACAAACATGCTATTCTTTTATTCTGGGCCAGTAGACATAAACGTAAAAATGTAAAGAAAAAAAAAATCAGTGTTGTAACTGGTGGAAAGGTTTAAGCATGGGTGTGAATTAATGTTTGAGTTAGTAATTTGTCAAAGGAGCTGAAAGTATGCTGATAGACAGCTAGCAGAAATAAATAGTTTATCCTTCTGGTGTGCAAGGATTCCATGTTGTGAATGTTCACAGCATAGACTGGGCTGGTCAGATATATCACTTCCCTGCTGTGTTGCTTCAAAACTGGAATGAATTTATTAGGAGTATGCAGAAGAAACATTAGGTTACTCTCCTGTCAGAAGTGGGGAGAGACATGTAAAGAACTGCCTGTTTGAGCTCATCATGTGAGATCTGCTCAGTAACGTAATTTTCAGAATGCTAGGACACTAAATTATTGCTGTTAGAGCAACAGCAGATTACAGCTTCACTTTGGATTAAATTGTTATGTAAACATTTTCTTTTGTTACCGTTTGAAGTATACATCAGATATGACATATTGGAGATACCCACCTATGACTAAGTGTCTCTTTCAAATTAATATATTAAGTAATATTATGAAGAAGATTCATACGGATGCCATTCACCATAATTTTATTGTTATCAAGTTTGCTGAAATGTGAACATTTCATAGCAATTTTCCTTCTGGTCCCCTCCGCTCTGCAAAAGATAACATATTTAAAACAAGCAAGATTCAGATCTAAATATTGTTTAGAATGTGTAGCTGTTGCAATAAAAGGCAAATTGCAATCAGAACAAAAATGGTGCACGAAACAGAATAAAGTGGACACGAGGATGGATAATTGCTTTTTGGAAGACTATCTTTGTATTTAAATTCAGAAGTGTTTTATTTTTTATTTGGGCCTCTTTGCCCCCACTGTCAACTTGCCATCATACTCTCTGTTAGTCAATCAGTCCATTTGTTTCCATCAGCGGGCAAGAGTCAGCCAAAAGGGGTCATTATCCAGGCAGCCATCAGGGTTGTTTGAGTGCTTTTTTATTTTACTTCCTCTCCCTAACCTTGCAGGTACTCAGGAAGGTACTGGGGAGGAGCGCGTACCAGACTGTCTGCAAAGGGCATCACCTCACCTTCAGTTTGCTTCAAACAGCCCTGCCCCCCGTGCAGCATGAACAGTGTTATCCACTATGGAGATCACACCGAATTATGTGCCTCAATGCATACAAGCTCCTCTGTCCCCTAAAGAAAAGTGAGTGGGTCATGCCCATTCAGCCCTCCCCTCCCTCCCAGGCTCTTCCAGTGTCAGAATTGTTAACTGAATGTTGGTTGCATCAGTTTCAGTTAGGGCTCCGGCCTTGTGTGCTACAGAACCATGCAAAATTCAGAAGTTTTAATTCAATGATATTCATCATTTGATTAGAATTTTCTAAAAGATTTAAAGCATTTTCCTCCTTCAAATAAGTTTAACTAACATTGATTCATTCAGACCAGGAACAACATAGTCTGCTAGTCTTTCACCACTGCCATATTGGTAATAGTTCCATGTGAAATGTAGCTCCCTTAATTTATAGTAATTGAAGTTTATAATTATGTACACTGTCATGTTAGAAATCTGGCCAGCATCAAGGATGATATCCCTGGAAAAAATGAGAGGACAATAAGAATGATCTACAGAAAAGCATGTGAGAAGCTGTAGTACTTGCCATCTTCATGAAGAAATCCACATTCCTGATTTCAGGCACAATCTTCACAGAGAAAAAGGGGAAAAGCTATATATTATGGGATAGCCAATCCTGGCATATTTTGGGGAGTTATAATTCTCAATAGATGATACAAGTAATGACAGTACATGTTTTTTATGATTATAAGCAGCTGACAGCATGACTTCAAAATGTGCTTTTGGAGTCATGGCATCAAAACCAACATATTAATGATTTAGAATAATTATATAGCTTAACCACAATCATACTGAAATGTTGTTGTAGTTAATGTGTTCTAAATTAGGGCACATGGCAAGGTTTGGATTAGCTTGCTGAGGGGAAATTCACTAATGCTTTAGTGGACTTTACCCTCTGAAAGTAATATTCTGAAAAGAAGACTTCTTTAGGAAGAAAAAAAAATATTCCATGGGTGCAGCCTCAGACTCCCCTCTGTACAGGGATTTTGCCTTCTGCACACCCCCCTACTTTATGCAGTCAGCTGTAAGAATATGGACCATGGTATCTTGGTGGTCACTGCCTTCACTGCAGCAGTCTTTGGTTGTTTGATCAGACACGCGCGCGCACATACACACGCACACACACACACACACACACACACACACACACACACACACACACACACACACACACACACACACACACTCACTCACTCACAAATATTTTACATCAGCCACTACACTGAAATAATCCTAACAGTAACAGTTCTCATACCCTGTTATTCACCTTTTTTAAACCTCTTTTGCTAAGATTCGGGGTATTATTACTGCTGTTCCTTACTTTAATGCAGCTCCTGTGTTGTGATGTGCCTTGGATAAGATGTTTTGTTTTAGCCCTTTTTGTATGTAGTCTCTTCCTGTCCCTTCTTTTTCTTTTTTAGACCATTTTTAATTAAATTTTCTGAGCATTCTTTTCCAAAAGAAAAATAATTACCCATTAAGTGAGTTATCTCTGATATTCTCCATGCTTTTCTAGCACAAAGCAAAAAATGGTAAACATATTTGGCCCCTGTAATTAATTGGTCCCCCTTTGACCATGACATGGTCCAGTAAGTCAGACTGACCTTGGCTTTACTACTGAAGGAATTAAAGAGTGGAAATCAGAGCTGTCCTTGGTCAAAGAAGAACCACAGAACAAACATCAGTTTTTAAGGTTGAAATCATAGCATTCCACAGCACTCACAGCACTCCACAAAAATGGCTCTGCCAAGAAATATGCATAAAATCACAGCTTCTCACAGTAGCACATACACATACACATATATGCTCTCTCATGCATGTCTACACACATATATGCTCTCAGTTGTGTGCCTACACACACACACACACACACACACACACACACACACACACACACACACACACACACATGCACACACACAGATTCTTACTGGAAAATTGTAGATAGTTTTTCTCCTATTGACAGGCACATTCTTCTTTCAAGAAGTGTGTTTTTGCTGACCTTCATTTCATTGAAATGAGATTCAGGAATTGTCAGTTTAGGAAGGCATCCAGCTACTGATACCATGGGCTCATAGCTTTTAATATTCACTTAAGAACTTGTGAATCACAGGACAATAAATACAGGAAGGACTGACAACTGCTATAAAATGGATGCTGTACATCTACTCAGTATTCCAGGGTTGGCATGGTAGTGAGGAAAGGGTATGATACAAGGAAGATTATTCAGATTCATCTGGTAGTGTACGGCAAAAGAAAATATTGTTTTATCTGCTATTTAGGAAATAACTGTTTTAAGCTGAACGTGTGTCAGTGGTGTGTAAGAACAATGTTTAAATGGAGATAGGTCAAGGTATGCATTTGTAGTAGCATATCTGTCTCTTGTTTAGACTTGCATAATTGTAATTTTTGTATGGTAAAAATATATACATTTTCTGTTAAAAGTAAGTTTTAAAGATTATCTTGCACTGATATAGTTGACAAATATTAGAACTTTTTCAGCTGTTCATTTGTCATGAATAATCAATAAATGTTCATGTAGTGTTAAATACAGAGTATGAAAATATGTTTCATAGTTATAATATACTGCCCGGAGTCTCCCGAGTGAAAACACCCAGCATAGTGAATTATAAAATGCCTTACCTCTGGCTGTATTTCATCATGATTATTAATGTTATTTACACATCCTAGCTTTGAATATGTATGAATATTTTTCATATTATAGGTTAATGGTTTCCTGATTCCCTGAAACAATGTCTGTTTTTGAATTACCTAAAGGTGTAGCGAATGTGCTTCACTATAATTCAGTGCATTTTGTTGTATACTTTTTTTCTTGTTTTTTCTTCATTTGGCCAGAGGTTGTTTAAAGCAGAATTCTTCACTGTATGCCAAAGTGAAAGCTCCAAAACTATTGATTTCCACTTATTTGCTGAGGTACTACTTCAGCTTGTAAGATTGACGTATGCTTCAGTTTTAACTTTTGCTTTAAAGTGTGAATATTTTTGATGTTATAGCTGCTGGTCTTTTTATCATAATTCTTGCTTGTGGTGAGGGCTGTAATAAATTAAAAAAGGAACACCGAGGACAGCTGGAGCATCATAAAACATTATTAAATGGAGTTTCAGGATGAACTGTTAAGAAACTCAAAAGAATTTTAAAATATTGTTTAAAATTAATTGTTTTTGATAAGCTGCCAGGGTTATAAGCAGCGTGTTTTAGAAAGTGTGCAGGTATCAATAACACCCTTATGCCCATAAAATACATTTTGACCAGTTTAATAAAATGTGCATCCTGTGTGTATGAAAGCAATAATGCCCAACATGATGTATGTTACTAGGGAAATAACACCTGACACCACAGATGGAGGGCCTCTACAGACATGGAAGGGCAATATTTCCCCAGTAACATACACACCCTGGAGAGCATTGTTGCATTTAGAGAGTGGACTGTCTGTTAAATAATCTTTGCATTTTTTAATTACTATATATGTATTTTTTTATATTTTGATGTAAAATAGTTCCTACCTATGTGGGTAGTAAATGTCTACAGAAACGTACACACATACACACATACACACACATATTCAGAAGTACAAACTTGCATCCATGTACATTCAGAAGTGCAGACAGACTCACAAACATATGCATAAAACATTGTCACATGTATACACACACAATCACACAAACACACACACAAAACCAGCAGTTACAGACTCTTTGTTGAGTTAATATTCCTCAGGTGTCTCATTGGATGAAAATAAAGAAAACAAAAATCATAGATTGCACTGACCCTGATTTTGACATATAATGCTGATCTGTCCCTCTAAGAATGATCGATTTTCTGGGATTTAGCTGTGGATTAAAGTTGGTCAGTAATGCTAGGCATTAGCTTTACATAATTATTGTTAAGGGAATGCTGATGGAGATATAACTAGGTGCTGTCTGTCTGTCTCTCTCTCTAGTTTATATTCACACACAGAAACAGACCCACACACACACACACACACACACACACACACACACACAAATACACATGAGGTGTCTTATTGTGAGGGGAAAAAACAGAATATAACACACTGCAACTCTCCGATCCCCGTGCCTCTGTACTGATGCTGATTTTACCATATACTGCCACTCTATCATTTAAAAAGTGATAGATTTGCTGAGATATAACTCACAATTAAAGTCGGTCAGTGGTGCCAGGCATTAAAGTTTCCAACTTCTTATTATTAGTGAAGTACTGATGGAAATGTCACTAGGTGCTACATTTATTTATTTACTTTTTTCCTTATTTTACATTTGCTAGACAGCAAAGTGTTGTTTAATGATCAGAAAAAAAATAGTGTTCTCTTTGTTTTATTAATGAATGAGCTTCACAATAGTTTAACATGCTGCCATGAAGTGGTAGACTTGTTTTTCAGTGGGCATTACCTGCAAATTAACACCTAGCTGGAGAATGTTCATTCTCCAGTCAGGGTTTATTATACAGTTTGCCAGTTAAATGAATACCTAGCTGGAGAATGTTCATTCTCCAGTCAATGCTTGATATACAGTTTGCTCATACTTGACAAGATTATCATTACAGGGGGAAAAACAGACAACCCAGGAATACCAGAAGGTCCCAAGCAGAGGGCTTCCTAACCTGTGGAGGGTCCACAATTTTCAAATAATGTCCACCATGGAGGGCATTATTGCACTTTGTAAATGGCCTGTATGTTTCTCTTGAGTGTCTTACTGTATTTTATTTTTAAATTTTGAAAGTTGGTTTCTTGATGTCCCCTTTTTTAGAAAAAGTAGGCCCTACTTTTTTATTTATACAAGAACGTTTCACTAGTTGTTCTTTTAGAAATGGATAGATAATAGGCAGTGAGTATGTATATCTGACAGAAAGTGTGTGTGTGTGTGTGTGTGTGTGTGTGTGTGTGTGTGTGTGTGTGTGTGTGTGTGTGTGTGTGTGTGTGTGCATATGCATGTGCATGTGTTAAGTTCAGTTGTTAATGATCAATTATGCTTCACAAGAATGTCTTAATATGCTTGTTTTAGGTTGTATAAGAATGTATGTCCTGCTTATTTAATTGTTGTTTGCAGTTTGTTAATGGACGTACTAAAATAAGAGTAAAATAACTAACTCCAGAAAGCAAAAATTGTCATTGCAGTACTTGTTTGACTGGAACCGTGACATTCTGTTTTGTATTTTATCAATGAAAAACATACTTTTATAATATAGTATTAGATACATACATACATACATGTAAATATTTTATGCACAGGTAATAATGCCCATCTAGCCTGGCAATATACCAGAACAATTATTCCCATAATAAGAGTGTCCAGGTTGTTCTTAATATTATATAAACATGTGCTTGTTTTATGTAATTTGGAAGTCTATTCCATGTATCAGCTAGTCTCTTGGAGAACCAATTAGTACACTTCTCAGTCCTGTAGAATTTTCTACATAGGTTGTCTAATGATTATCTACTACTTTTTTGATAACCCCAAACATTCCCAGAAGTAAATGTCTCTAAATGCCCTATATAAGAGAATAAGGTCTCCTCTTAAAATCTGTATGAGACGCTATGCAAATTCAGATATTTTAGTCTTTCAAAATAACTTAAATGTTCATACTTATGGATGCCCTTGTTATATTCCATAGGATCATAGCATCATAGAAAGATACTAGGCTGTTGGCCCTGAGGCCCTTGTAAGCCTAGCTAAGAATTGAACCCATGCATAGACAAATCAGCAGTCGATTCCCCTTTCCAGCAGGAACATGGAAGGAATCCCAGGTATGTATTTTCTATTTCCCATCCAGTTATGCAGGTTGCACTTAAAAAGGGGCAAAGAGGTACTCTGCTTGATGTGGAGAGGGAGTCTGTTCCATAGATGGGAGATTCTCTGTGATACAAATCTGTCCCGCCAACAAGTGCGATTGATGTCACAGACCAGGTTGAGGCCACGTGTGCAGGTTACTCAAGTGGAGCTTGACTTGTAGATATGCACTATACCCTTTCCAGTTTACTCATGCTTGTTTTCTTATAAGGTTTCCACATTGTTATTCCATGCTCAAGTTTGAGTCTAATATAACTGACAATGATTTTATCATTTCTGATTTTGTAGACTTTATAAATATTTTTATATGGTCTCTAGTTCTGTAACTATGATTAACCAATTGGTTGATATGATTAGAAAAACAGAAAGCTGGATTACCCAGGTCTGTAAATGAATCTGCAGTTTACATCACCATATGCTGCATTAAATATTCACATTTCTATGTCTCCTAAGTCTCATATGCTTAGATTTTGATTTATCAGTGTAGTATTCTTCTGTGACCAAATGATCAATTTAGTCAAGTTCTTTTGCAAGCATGCCCTCTCTGTAACACATGTAATCAGTTTACCCATTTTCAAGTCATCTGCATTCAGACTGTAGAATACTTCAGATGAAAAGGATACATCTTTAGTTACAATCTAAACAAATGTGGACCTAAAATAGAGCCCTGTGTGACACCTAGAATTTCAGCTGTCACATTCCTGTATGATATTTGCCATGTCCTATTTGTAAGCCATACATCTGTCCAGCTTATCACAATGTCATCAGTCTAATTTATCGATCAGTGTTTTGTGTATGACCCTATCAAAAACAAAAATTAAATTTATATAAATTACATCACAGCACAACTTTTCTTTTATATATTTTATTATTTCATTACAGAACAACAGTGTTACATGTGGTTATAGATCTGTTTTCAAGATATGCATGCTGATATATGGTTTCAAGTCCCAGCCTTTCTAATTCTGACAATAATTTATCCAATATAACCATATCAATTATTTTTCCACAACATGAAAGTGTGGTTCTATATGACTCTGGATTTGTCCTACTTCCCTTGCCTTAAAGATAGGTTTAACAAGTGCATGTCATTATTACTAATGCTCTTTCGTCAATGTGCTGCGTTTGCATCCAGTTGCTTAGCTCTTTTTCAGCATAATAATACAATTGGTCACCCCTTAGTGGAACCACACACCTTTGCATGAGATTTTGAGATATATCTGTTGTGTCCGAGAATACATTTTAGAATGTACACCCAGATTATCAGTTTGTAAATCTTTACTCCTTGTATATCTTATGTACCTGTAAATTAGTCTCCCATTATGCTCAATATCTTATGTAAATTTTCCTCAAGTTTGTCTCATGCTTTGTTTAATTTGTCTGTCCAGCTTGCTTATTTCAGTTTTCAAAAGTCATACTTGAACCTCCTTTTCCATTTCTTATACATATATCTTATCTTAATCAAGTATCTTGTTCTAATTGAAATATATCCTCCTGATGTTGTATACCTAGATCTTGATGTTAAACATATTTTTATTTTTTGCATTCAATTTCTCTTTGAAAACTTTCCACATTCCTTCTTCTGCAGTTTTTTTTTCTACTGAACACTTCACTCCAATTAGTTTTAAATAGTGACTGTTTTGTTTCCTTATAATCTATTATTAATCTTCTGAACATTGGCTTAGATTTCAGTTTGACATAATTATCTAGCAGCGACCTTTATAACCCCATGATAACTGCACATTAGTAGTGGTAAAACTTGGCATGAAGTAACAGTAGTTTCTTTAAAAACATAAATAATGTCTAATATGTTCCTTTCCCTAGTGGACTTTTTAGCAACCTGAAGCAATTATTGTTCCTGAATATACATTGTGAATAATTTCTTTACTAATGTTGTTGAATCAATATTATTCCAGTGTGTTTCTGGTAAATTTAAGTCCTCAAGTCACTGTTATTCTTTCCTCTTGTGTCTCATGCAAGAAATGTATGAATTCCTGTGTGTCATCAGCACTTGACATTGGAGGTGTATACTCTTAATTGATATATGTTCCAGGGTTGTTGTATTGTCACAGTTACACAATGTATAGTATTGGTTTTATCACTGAACATGTAATAATCACAGGTCTCATAACAATCTTTAATTCCTCAAATAATACCTTTATCTGATTTTTGTTAAAATCTCTGTTATACTAAAAACATGTATACCCTGTTAGAACCGGTTTCTAATCATTACTCTTTAACCATCTTCCACAAACAATAACATCAGTCTTGTGGGAATGTAGCAAATTTTCCGTTTCTTTCTGTGAACTGTTAAATTTTTGACCTGGCAAAAATCATGTCTTGTGTTTGTCAAATATTGCAACATATTTGCTGTAAAAATTCTCTTCCTTGGTCTTAAGAAGTACATGCCATTCTGTCTCAACATGTTTGCCCAGAACTAGCACTGGGTGCTCTACACACTTCCACTTTTTTAAATGGGCCATTTTTTCATGTAAGTATTTACTCAAAAAATCTTTTCATTCATGGTGATCTGACTCTGCTTTCTATATACAATTTGTGAAAAAAATATGTCCTAACACGTGCCCTACTAACAGTCAGAAGGTTTATGTGAATGAGATAATTTGTATCAACATGAATAAAAGATCTGTACTTCCTTACATTAATGCATTCAAAGGCCTTTCTCAGATCCCCTATTTTTTTTCCTGCAAGCATAACACTAGTCAATGTTCATTATCTTCTATGCAAATGGAAGTATCAGTTCCTCTAGTAAATAACCTCCTATTAGAAGTATATAATTTCTGACCAGATCTGAAGAATCTTCAAGGTCTAATTCAATAATATCTGCACTGTCAATTGTTGAAAAGGAATGAGCTTCATCACCATCAATTTTATTAATCCAACTGTTTTCATTGCTTATTACATTTGTAAGCATACAGATGTCATCCAGCTGGCTTTGTACTTCCACAGCTTGAGCCATGTTGTCAACGTCTGTCTTTCTCCTCTTTTGTTCTTGCAGTATTGTTCTTCCAGCCTTCCACATTCAATTTTGATTTGCTCCTTTTCACCTGCCCCTTGCTTCTTTTTTTCTACCATCTCTTTTGAAAAAAATATGCCATTTTCTGTAGACTGAAGGTTTTCTCTTATTATTCTCTGTAATCTGTGTGTTTCATAATAGCGCAGTGCCGTTTTTAGTATGTATTCTCTTTTCGGTATAGACGTTGTTCAGTTTCTTCTTCTTCGTTGTCGTTCGGTGTGACTTTCTTCCTTTTCTTTCATTTTTATTTTCTTTTACATGCTCTGAATCTTCAGGTTGCTGAATACTTGTATGATGATGTGAGGTATTGCCAGTTATGCCAGGAGAAGTAGGGCAGTGGATGTGTAACATGTGCCAGCACAGCTGGCTGGAATTTTGTAAAGAATTATATGTCATTTGTATATCAGACTAATTCGTACAGGTGCTTGTGTTGAAAAATGTATTTGTAACATTGCTTGTGTTAAAAATGTACAAACAGCGTTATTTATTTATTTATTTGTTTGTTTAAGTTTGATGACCGGGGAAGTCCATTGGGCCAAGAAGAGCCCATTTTCAGTGGAGGCCCGGGGTGAAAAGCTCCACAGTCATTGCAAGTTACATTTCACATGTTACAAAAGGACATAGTTCATACAGCTACTTAAACATTTACAGATAAGCTCCATGAAATTTGCAAACTGGCTTGTCACAATGTTACAAAAATGAAAGACATAATTCAATACAGAAATTTCAACATTTACATAAAGTGAATATTTTTGTTATAAACTCAGTTGTAGGTTTAACATTTCAAAATATATAGCTACTAGCCATTAGTAGGTTAGGAAAATATTATGCAAGCAGAGAATAATAGCATATTTGAGATTAGAGAGTATAGTACAATAGATATTAGAGAGAAAATTAGTTTTTGGTAAGGGAGGGATTGTTTTGGGTGGGATGAAGTAATAGTAGAGGTAGTTGGATGAGTCAGTGCAAGGTGGAATGAGGGGGTTAAGTTGGAGCATGGCAAGGACATTCCCATTTGGAAGAAAGATGAAAGAGTAGCTGAGATTTAAAATTTGTATGGTTAGGTAGGTTGCGTAGGTGTGTGGGGAGAGAGTTCCACTGTTTAGCTAAGGAGGGGGATAGCAGTAGATGGCCAGGAAGTCATGCAGGTTTGTGGACCTGAAGGAGATTTTGGTTTTTGGATCTGAGTGAGCTGTTGGGAATGTAAGGTTTTAAGGAAGTAGCAAGAGCTGGGAAGTTGGCAAGTTTAAAGATGTGCTTGTGGGCAATGGCGAGTTGTAGGTAACTAAGGTACTTGGGTAGTTCAAGCCAGTTGAGGGTGAGGAGGGAGTGTGTCCTGCTGGACAGAAAAAGAAATACAGTTGTATGTCAGACTGTATTATAACTACTGAAATTAATATTGTAATAGAGGATACTGGAAGAGAAGAGGTTAAGCTTAGCTCCAGCTAACTTTAAAAAATAGTATGAAATTAAATTACTTAATTTAGGCCATAAATGTTGTATCTTACATTTCTGATTGCATCCAGAGACAAAATGTCTGTGCCACAGAATGGTTTATTAGCTTCCGTGGGAAGGGTGGAAGTGTTTTATTGTTTTATGACTTCCAGAAGCTGCGACAGATCTTAGCAAAGCTTTCTGTGTGTATTATTGACACATATGTTTGAGGTTCTGGGACAATCGCTAAGAAAGGGCATAGTATAGGAACCAGAAGTCAAATGACTATATGTATTTGTTGTCATTCTGTAATCCAGGGCAAACATTATGTTTAATACTAGATAAGATTGAAGTCTCATAGCAGTCTGTTTCTTGGAACCTGACACAGAAAAATCTCAAACCCATTTCATCTTGCCTTGCTCTAGTAAGTGACCAGAGAATAGTAATTCTTTAGATCAGTCAGGAAAATTTTGTGAGATTAGTTAAGTACTGATTTTTTTCTGTATCTGTGTGAATCTATTTGTCTGTGTAATTTTAATATTTCTGTTACTGAAACTCTTGCGCTTATTATAAATAGATATTCCATATTTTCATGTTCTCATCATTATTATTATTATTATTATTATTATTATTATTAATAAATATATTTAAACTTTTCATCGTAGCTAGTACTTCAGAGAATATTTTAAACATTGAAGGTACTTATATCTATTTGGTGACTCTGTAGCTACTCCTGAACACCTTACTGCATTGACCAAGCACTACCATTTGTATTACTATTAATTTCATTCAGTATAATTGGGTACCCTTGCAAGAGCCTTAGAGTAGCTGGTTTTGGAGTCTGGTGGCAGTGTAACTATCTTATAGTCTGGGCAGAAGGGGGCATAGCTAGTAGGTGTGTGTGTGTGTGTGTGTGTGTGTGTGTGTGTGTGTGTGTGTGTGTGTGTGTGTGTGTGTGTGTGTGTGTGTGTTTGAAAGTCAAATCTCAAAGAGTGTGTATGTCAGCTGCTTGGAGCAGAGACACAAAGCACTGGTTTTACAGAGAGGGTGCTGGAGGACTTGGTTTGGACACTCTGCTGAGGACTCAACTCTACAGCTGTGTGAATGGAAAGTTTTACTGGGAACCTGGAGTGAGAGAGAGAGAGAGAGAGAGAGAGAGAGAGAGAGAGAAAAACCCAGACTCTGGACTGAATGTGTTCCCTGTATGCTGTTAAGGGGAAATTATGTTTGATGCGGAGAGTTGCATCTGGAAATACTGCGTTTATCTATTTTTAATTCCTAGTAAATGTTCCTGTCCAGTGTCTGTGGTGAAGATTTAGGCTCCTTGATTACTGGCCCAGAGAGGGGACGTCTCAACTTGTATCCTGAATTCCAAAGTTGTCATTGGTAGTATCATATGTAATAGGAGTTAAGTGAATTTTACTGGCAATAGACATTTCCTTTCCTAACTGAGTTCTATTTGCACTTTGTGTAATATTATTTATTTCATCAGTCCAGTCATTAGTATAAGTAACAACAGTACACCAAGCTGTGCCAGTTGCACAACTGCAATCATCATGAGTAAGTCTAGATTTACTGCTAGTAATGCTCAGCAAATCATCCAAATTTTGACATGAGTAACACATGTCATCAGTGTTATCAGGTCTTACCTTTAAATATACATGACATATAGCACACTGTTCAAGACACTTGTGCCTTAGCAAATCATTAATGGCACCCTCATTTAAGGAATACATTTTCATTTGCAAATGAATAAAGAATTCTAAAAGAAAAGAATAGTTAAAATCAGTTATCACAAAATTCATAGAGGTTTTAAGTCCACTTGTACTAGAACAATTACACAAGCAATACAGAACTAAATATTTAATTAAGTACAATAAATTTGTTGCTCTGACCTACCAGATCAGTTATGACAGTCCTGTACATATAACAGTAAAGATCAATTAATAACGAACCAACACTGAATTGTTTCAGGTAAGCTGTGGATTGTCTTATCTGCAGTCTGTGTGAGTTTACAGTTGCCTAGGCCCCTTGGGATGGCTAGACTTTGCCTGTCTAAAATGTAACCCTGTCTAACAGCAAACAGTGAAAATTAAAGTTATCTGACTGGAACTGTGATGTGGTGTTGGGTTTCCAAGTGGAACTGTGCCACTTTATGTTGTACTTTAAAGCAATGGACAAGTAACAGATAGCATTTGAAAATAATTCCAAAAAGTTTCAATTGGCACTGCATGATGTTTCTATCTGAAGTGAAGCTGAAACATTCGACTTTGCTTTTTGTAAGACCATGCACACATGATGACAACCAAAAACTATTCTGATATAATAAGTATTGTGCCTAAATTGTATTTACTTGAGTACAGATATGATATGGGGGGGGGGGGGGGGAGTCCTGTTGGAAGAGTGAAAATCTGCATTGTAGTTTATAGCAACAGAAAAGCAAGATATGCAAAATAGTAAAAATGGAGTTAATTTATGTGATACTTGGCATTGCTAAAATTGAAGGCTGATCACTTTAAAATTTGAATGGCTGCAAACAGCTATTTGTACAGCTAAATAGCTGTCAAACCATGGCAGTTTGGTCTGTTAGTTTTCTGATAGGATTATAGAGCTGGTAAGAGGGTTTTTAATGGTATGATTTCTCTGAAATGAGTTTGGGTTGCCCGTTCTTGTTTTTTTTTTTATTATGCAAAATTAATGACACTTTGGTAGGTTGTTTGCTAGTCATTTCTGTCTTTTTATTCGGCTCTAGTCAGCAACATTTGAGTTATGCAGCAAAGTCAGAAAAAAGAATTTATAGTATGAAACAAAATTGTATGTTTTTGTTCTTCATTATGAATATATTATGTTGCTGTCTTGGGGATTTGGGGATTACTGTGTTTAGTTTATTGGTGCCCCTTCTAAATCTGTCATCAGTTGCTTACATTAACTTAAAAATGGAGAACAATTATTCCCACTCATTCTAGTATACTATACTATTTGTAATCATTACTGGTATGGCATAAGCCAAGAAGCTGCAACAACATGCAAGGCATTAAATAAGTTGCATGTATATAGGCCTACTGACTAGTCATTAAGATTTTAGGTCCTCAGTCTTCAGAATTCAAGTGTGTATAATTACATCAAAAGTAGTGTCTATGTGCTAACATAGTTTGGCTGTATGTAAAATATTTTGTTCTCTTTGTAGACTATACCAACATTCTTACTGACATATATGACTGTTAAACATAAGTTAATATGCAGGGGAACATTTAAATAAAGGTTACCTTACAAACTAATGTTCAATATCTCTATCAATGTTGCTGCTGAAAGGTAAGAATGCCTTTTTTGTTTTTTATTTAATTTTATTTATTAACTAGGAACACCTGCTACGCTTGTGTCAGGAATAACTCATAAGAATTTGTCTGTTTAGGTGACCTGTTCAGAATCATATTGTCTGTTTAGGTGACCTGTTCAGAATCATACCTTGTCTGTTTAGGTGACCTGTTCAGAATCATATTGTCTGTTTAGGTGACCTGTTCAGAATCATATTGTCTGTTTAGGTGACCTGTTCAGAATCATATTGTCTGTTTAGGTGATCTGTTCAGAATCATATTGTCTGTTTAGGTGATCTGTTCAGAATCATATTGTCTGCTTAGGTGACCTGTTCAGAATCATATTGTCTGTTTAGGTGATCTGTTCAGAATCATACCTTGTCTGTTTAGGTGACCTGCTCAGAATCATATTGTCTGTTTAGGTGATCTGTTCAGAATCATATTGTCTGTTTAGGTGACCTGTTCAGAATCGTATTGTCTGTTTAGGTGACCTGTTCAGAATCATATTGTCTGTTTAGGTGATCTGTTCAGAATCATATTGTCTGTTTAGGTGACCTGTTCAGAATCATATTGTCTGTTTAGGTGATCTGTTCAGAATCATATTGTCTGTTTAGGTGACCTGTTCAGAATCATATTGTCTGTTTAGGTGATCTGTTCAGAATCATATTGTCTGTTTAGGTGACCTGTTCAGAATCATACCTTGTCTGTTTAGGTGATCTGTTCAGAATCATATTGTCTGTTTAGGTGACCTGTTCAGAATCATACCTTGTCTGTTTAGGTGACCTGTTCAGAATCATATTGTCTGTTTAGGTGATCTGTTCAGAATCATACCTTGTCTGTTTAGGTGATCTGTTCAGAATCATATTGTCTGTTTAGGTGACCTGTTCAGAATCATATTGTCTGTTTAGGTGACCTGTTCAGAATCATATTGTCTGTTTAGGTGATCTGTTCAGAATCATACCTTGTCTGTTTAGGTGACCTGTTCAGAATCATACCTTGTCTGTTTAGGTGATCTGTTCAGAATCTTATTGTCTGTTTAGGTGACCTGTTCAGAATCATATTGTCTGTTTAGGTGATCTGTTCAGAATCATATTGTCTGTTTAGGTGACCTGTTCAGAATCATATTGTCTGTTTAGGTGACCTGTTCAGAATCATATTGTCTGTTTAGGTGATCTGTTCAGAATCATATTGTCTGCTTAGGTGACCTGTTCAGAATCATATTGTCTGTTTAGGTGATCTGTTCAGAATCATACCTTGTCTGTTTAGGTGACCTGTTCAGAATCATATTGTCTGTTTGGGTGATCTGTTCAGAATCATATTGTCTGTTTAGGTGATCTGTTCAGAATCATATTGTCTGTTTAGGTGACCTGTTCAGAATCATGTTGTCTATTTAGGTGATCTGTTCAGAATCATATTGTCTGTTTAGGTGACCTGTTCAAAATCATATTGTCTGTTTAGGTGATCTGTTCAGAATCATATTGTCTGTTTAGGTGACCTGTTCAGAATCATATTGTCTGTTTAGGTGATCTGTTCCGAATCATATTGTCTGTTTAGGTGACCTGTTCAGAATCATACCTTGTCTGTTTAGGTGATCTGTTCAGAATCATATTGTCTGTTTAGGTGATCTGTTCAGAATCATATTGTCTGTTTAGGTGACCTGTTCAGAATCATACCTTGTCTGTTTAGGTGACCTGTTCAGAATCATATTGTCTGTTTAGGTGATCTGTTCAGAATCATACCTTGTCTGTTTAGGTGATCTGTTCAGAATCATATTGTCTGTTTAGGTGATCTGTTCAGAATCATATTGTCTGTTTAGGTGACCTGTTCAGAATCATATTGTCTGTTTAGGTGATCTGTTCAGAATCATATTGTCTGTTTAGGTGATCTGTTCAGAATCATATTGTCTGTTTAGGTGATCTGTTCAGAATCATACCTGCAGAAAATAGAGACTGAAAGAATCAAACAGTGGTTGATAGCTCATATGTTTAATCATGTGTTGCTTGGCATAAAATATAATTTACAAGCCATACACCATAAATAACAAGCACAGTAGTCATATAAAATGTTGTTTCATTAGCTAAGTAGTTTATTACTCTAGTTTTGAATCTTGCATTGTATATATTCTATTTTGTCTGTGTATGGTTTCAATCTACCTGGTACCTAAATGTTTTACCATTTGTCTGTGAAGCTTTTCTCCAAGGGTTCTTTCTGCTAATGGGGTCTGCCCAGTAGTAAGAAATCCAGTTAACCCAATAATAGATGTTAATATATACATAAATAAACCACACTGAACAGCTGGTTGGAGTTGATGGCTGCAAGTAAACTGTCAATGTAGTCAAGTAATTTATGCTATCTGGTTTATCTGACATTCTGTTATAAGGTTAAATATTTGATTAACTCCTGCAGGCCTTTCATTATACCTTACAGAATAGTTATACCAGTGTTTGAAAGCACTGCATGCATAGAATTTATTTAAAGGTTATCTGTCTACCACAGCGCACATCCTTTGAGTGACAGTGTCTTGTATCACTAACACTAATTAAGTGAGATCTTTATATTATTTACATAGCACTCATTGTAAGCCTTGCTACATCCCTGTAATACAGAAAGTAATTTTTGCTTGCGGGTATTTTGTTCTGTATCTTTAAAAATTTGAGTAAGATTTCAGCTGTGCATCTAAAAGAATGACAAGCCTATTCAGGGATCAGACATTGTTTTATATAAAAACTTACAATAGCTTAGTTTGCTGGCTTTTGGGTTTGGACTGTGAAATGGGGCAGTAACCTGAGCACCAGTAACACTATGATACCTTTCTGACAGTCCATCATAGAGGCTTAAGGCTATGAACTGCTAACAAGCTCTATCATATAGTCCTAGGTTTGATACTCTTAATGTCCACTTTCAAACTGCATAACTTCAGGCAATCAATTTACCAGTGACCATGTGTCACCTGTGAAGGGAAACACTTTTGTTTAATGGAGTAATCTACTTAAGAAATCAATAAAATAAATACGCTGAAATAAAATCCCATAATCGGGTACTACTCAGTCCTATAATATTTTTGAATGCCAGTTTTAAAACTAGGGACCAGCCACAAGACTCCATTGAAAGACAGCTTCTGTCATAAACTGTTAGTGTGAAAAAAGTCAGATCTGCCAATAGACTGAAACAGTTGCTCCTAATTATCATTTGATAGTAGAAATATTAATGTCTCAAAATGGCATATTGACTTCATGTCACCAGTAGAACAGATCCAAAAAACACTATGGAATAGGATGAAGTATTTTTCCTTAATCGGAAGGCACATCGAAGAAGCTGTAATTTACTATATACAAGTGACTGTAGAATTGACTTTATGTTACTTTAAACACATTTGACAGGCTGAAATGAGAAGAAATATTGAAAGCTGTGTACTACAGAGACTTTAATGTATATATAACTATACGGAGCTTGTGAAGTTTTCCTCTGGGGAGCAGTCACTGGCAGATTTGAAAATATAATTCTTGACTTGCCAGGTGCCCTGAATTTAACCTAAATATTTTAAGCTATGAAAGGAGAAAATCTTCATGCTTGTGAGACCTAGTAATGAACTTTACCATATTTAGATACTTTTTGGGAAGCAAATCCCCTTAGACATCATACAAACCTTTAAGAAAGAGTTAATACAAGAAGCAGACAGTCTCTGAAAAATCATTTGGAATGAAATGACTGATTTCAAGAGCTATGAATATTTTCCAAGCAGGTAAGAGCAATCTAGTGACTTCTCTCATTCTGATCTTTACTGAAGTATGTATATTTGGTCAGACATGGCTCTGAGAGATATCCTTTTTTAGTATGTACAGTTGATGAATTCATAAGGTACTAACAGCAGAGATTGGGCATGTAATAATTAATGGAATAAAAATTTATATTTATTCGCAATAAATGAAGATTTATTTAAACAGGTTGTTACTTGGATTTATTTGCTGACAAGTTTGAATTCCAGCTAATGGTGCACTCTTTATTCTCTTTTTTACACTTGTGGAAAGGTGCCAGGGTAGGAGCTCTGCATAGAAGCATGTGCCTACCCCAGAAAGACAAATGGCCTATTTTTATGACTGCTGTAACTAAGATGTTGGAAAATGCTTGAGCTACACCATTGCTTCCATCAAGGGTCTGTTGTTTATTTATAATTACTCCAGGAGGTGGATGGTCACACCACAGACCCTAACTACCACTAAAGATAATGACAGCACCCACACTGTTTGACATGCAAAACATAAAGTCAATATGACAAAAAATAAAGTCAATATGACAAACCCCTGCAAAGTACATGTTGAGTCTGTTTTGCTTTTACCATAATGTACAAGCCATGAGGAACCCTGGAGCAGCTTGGTTGTTGGTCAGCTTGTGTGCTCATGAAATTTCATGAATTGACTAGCTGGGGGGAAAGCTAGATTAAAAACCACAGCAGGAATAACAATGGATGTTGCAATGTAAAAGTCAGTAGGCGTTTGGTGAGCTGTAGCTTTTAATACTGAGCTTTGTGTGTATGTTTGGTGAATTTAAAGGTGTACATCACTGCAGCTATTTTTCTGTTCTCCTCGCATGGGTATTTTATACCATGGTCCACAGTAGAACTAGCACAGGCACTCTTAATGTTAGAGTCATTGGTTAGCCTGGGACTTTCCAGAAAACGCGCCCCAGTAGCTTTCAAAACTTGGTACTGCCACCATATTGCAGGGCATGGACAGGTGACAAAAGGTCTTAGCAGAATGGTTTCAGTGAGAGTCAAAAAGTGTGTGTGTGATACCGTGTGTATTACAGAGTGTGTACGTGTTTGTGGTACAGTATGTTTGGCACAAATAACGTCTTCATGTGGACTAGTTCAAGTGACTGTATGACTTTGAAAACCTTATTTGAATGACTTTTATCTTGAGTTACTGTGACAGGAGAAAGAAAAAGATACTGTTGATAATACAAAATCTTCATTTATAGCTGTACAACGGTTAGTTTTTCATAGGAATTGAACACCACTCCTAAGAAACTTGTAGCTTGCTGAGATATCTGTTTTCACTCTTTGTTTTAATAATGACTTATTTATCAGTTATTTAGTAATTCAAAGAGCTGAATAATTTTCCATGATTTAAACCTTTTCCCTGTTTTTTGTCTTCACAGTAATGAGAAGAAATCCATTTGGAATGGACATTTGTTGTAGGAAAGGAACCCGAAGCCCATTACAGGAACTGTATGACCCCACACAGGTTAGTACACTGAGACCTTGCCAACAACATATTTGTGTGTGTGTGTGTGTGTGTGTGTGTGTGTGTGTGTGTGTGTGTGTGTGTGTGTGTGTGTGCATGTGTTTTTTTTTTTTTTTCAGAAATAATTGCCCGTCTGTGATGTTGTATCAATATAGTGAGATCGAAAGGAATGAGTACACACAAAAACATTTCTATCCTGCATCTTAGCAACAGCACAAATACCCTGTTATTAATTTACATTTTATTAACAGCTAGGTTTACAGTTCTATTGTAACCTTTCATTCATTTTTTAATAAGTTCCCAGTAATGTTGAATCTTTGCATGCCAGTAGTAACTACCACTTTATCTGCGTTCTATGTCAGAAGATGAATAATACTTTAATTGCTGATGTTCTAGGAATACAGGTTGTTACAGTTTATTAAATATAAATACTTCTGAGCAATTTATGATTATTATTATTATTATGATTATTTGCTATCAGATGAAATGACCCTCTTTTATTCATGCCTTAAAAAGTAAAATCAAACAGACCAGCCTACAAAATACTACATGCAGAATGGTTAGAAGAATGTAACATTTTCATTCAACATTTAAGTAGGACGCTTTGTCCCCGTGTATGCTTTGGCCTCCTCTGACACTATTTGTAATAAACTTTCAGGGAGTCATGAGGAATTAACATTACAAGCAGTTGTTTCTGTTTCCAGGGTTAGTATGTACTGCATACTAACCCTTTGATCCATATGTTTGCAGTTTTATGTAACTAACATGGCTCCATATAAATGGACCTGCTGTTTTTGATGTTGTTCGAAACTGCTAACTGTTGTTTCACATCATGTGTCTTTCTGTGGATAATTTGTTTGTTATTTATCAATATATCTAGTGGGATAAGTAATAAAGCATGGCAAATGTGTATAATCCAAGACGCCAGTACAATACTGAGACATTTTTAGAATGACCATAACTGAAAGAGAGGGTAGTTGCTTTTAATGCCCTTTGACCTTGGTTTTGATCAACAAGAGATACAGCATGCTATTTTGTGTTGACAGTACAAAGACATATCAAGCTAATTAAGAAAAGCTACCTCTTTCATATATTTCTGAGGGGAAGATTACCAAAGTGCAACTTATGGGGGGGGGGGGTACCCTAGCAAATTCACTATGAGGAAACCTTTGATGACTTTTACTATCGTAAGGGAGTAAACAAAGTCTGAGATGTAACTTAACATTAGCATTTTACCTTAGGGTTTCAACTAAGCTGGGCAGGAGGAGTCACTGTAATGGTGGATACAAGACTGGGAAGTTGTTTCACATTAAATTCAAGGCCGATATTAAAAACACCTATTTTTCTATCCAGCTGTGAGCCTGTAGCCCAGAGTTGTAACCGAGCATATTATTTGTTTGCCACTGACTGCCATTTTTCCTGTTTCTTTGTAAAAAGCATTATGATGTCTTGAGATCAAATTAAGTCTACCACAATCTAAACTGCTGTTTGTACCACAAATGTGTACCTAACTCACGTAGACATAGGATTTCTCATCTAAAAGCAACATTTTCATAGTTACCTGGAGCAAAGACTGAATATTATGCAAACAGTTTTAAATATTAGGAAACAACAGCAGAAGAGCTATCCATTTTAAAATCTGAGGTGGTACAAGAATATGAGACTGAGTACAAAAGGGATTTTTCTGGCTACATTTCTTGCTGTACAAAATAATATCTTTGCACAGACTGTGGGTGAGATGACTTCCTGGTAATCATGGATATTCTGGTAGCTCACTGGCAAAAGATATCTTTCAGCAGAGATGCTGATTGTTGCATGGTATGTACCACATTGTTGGTGAGGCAAATCTGAGAGAGCCGCTGAGTAGTTTAATTATAACATTATTGCACAAAGTTATTATGGCTTCTTAACTGTCAGGTCAGGCAGTAAATGCAGCGATATTATGTATGGTGTCGAGTGTTTCTAGTTCAGCAGCTCCACAAAGGAAGGCTGTCCTGAAAACTGTTCTGAAAAAGGTCCCTGTTTTATCTGTAACAACATAATCTTGTTTTATTTGGATACTAAGCATAATAGGCAACTCAAATTTTAAATGAAATGTAAGTTTTTTTTGTTGCTTGTCTGAATGTTTAACTTGGGGTTTTGCCTAGGAAACACCCAGTGAAATTAGCATATTCTGCTATTATCCTTTGCGGAGATAAGAAGTTAAATGTTTTTGCAAAGGAAATGGCTTATCTTGACTGTATTAAAATGTATTGTGTAAGCAGCTGTGGTGGTGCAGCGGTAGTGTTGTTGCCTCACAGCAAGAGGTTCTCCTGTTTGATTCTCGGCTGGAGTGCCTTCTGTGTGGAGTCTGCATGTCCTCCCCGCAGTCGAGTGGTGTTTGAAAGACATGTGTGAATGGGCGTGCCTTTGCTGAAGGTTGGTCATTGGGCTGGCAACTCGGCACCATAAAAATCTACTGCCAATCATTAGCAGACCGGAGTTCCGCTGTGGCGACCCCTAACCGGGAAAAGACAAACAACAACATTAAAATGTATTGTGTCCTTTGGAAACAGGCAACAGCTGTAGCCCATGGGTAGGAAAAAGTAATTGGCAGCCATTGAAATGACATATATGTTAATTGTTTAAATAAGTAATATAAAAATGTCTTATAAAAACGGTGTATTTTCTAACAATGCTAGGACTGAGGTAGAATAATTTTCAGGTGCAGGTCTGACCCTGACAAAGTTTTAGATGTTTTCTCCCAGATGTGTTTCTACTGTGACTCTCTTCTGCCTTTAATTTCATAATAAGGATCTTGGCAGACAGTGACTAGTACATGAAAATCATACAGTGTGGAGACTTGGAACATTGTTTAATGAGGAAGAGCACAGTAGGAAAGTACTTCTTTCCTTGCGTGCAGTAGAAGCTTCACAGAAATGAAGGACTTTCCCACAGTTAATGTTTTAATCAAGTGAGATTTTTAGTCAGTCTTAATATTTGCAACTCACATTCTTAAAAGTGCAGAGCAAAGGTAAAGTGGTCTGAAAATTTGTTTATGAAGCTGTGAAAACAGTCCGGTACATTCAGGACACAAGATATGAAATTCCGGAAATTTACGTTGTCTTTCTATTTTTCATGTCCTTGCTTTCTGTTCTTGGTTGTGGCAGCTCCATTAGAACCACACTATCCATTCTGCAGGGAGGGAGAGACAGGTCCGCTATGAAGTAATTGTAATTCAGACACATGCCAAATAGTATGTGTCGCAGTGGCAAAATGTAAAGCTTGCAGCTTAAAATAGAGCAAATTAACTCCTACTATATATCAGAACTAGCCTTAAAAAACTTCTTATTCAGAAATGAAACTTGCATGTGCTATGAAATAACTTGAAACAGTCCCATCTATCTAAAATGAATCCTCTCTATGCCCATTCACACATTAGTTCACCTGCCACATTTCTCCAAAGCTGCTTTCTTATATTCTGAAGTGGCCTCACAGCTTCCCTCTATTTCATTATATTTTAAATGTTGTAAATTCCTTTCTGTGTGTTATCTGTTACCTCTCTTAATATGTTTTTGTATAGCTTCATAAACTGCTCTGCATACAAGTATACTTGTCTACAGGCTTGATTGTAAATGAAAAGTATTGCTTTTAGGTACGTTTGTATGCCTGCATGTTATAGTTTCCTGTTTTTTTTTTTTTTTTTCTATTTCATTCTTATTTTTCTGTTTTTGTTGAGTGGTCTGGACCTACCTTGAACATGGTCCAAAGGGATCTTCAGTGTTCTAGTCCTGTAAACAAACTGAAATAAAACTAAAATAAAATAAATACAGAAGGTCACATGAGTGTCAGCCGCACAGGCAGCTGAGTTAATTAACGGAGCAAAACAAAGATAAGAGGCAAGTAATCAACAGTGAGAGACCAAATGTAGCAACTATGACAGGAAATATCAAAAGTGCTCAGCAATGAATTAAGAAAATCAGAATGTAATAGAAGGGGAAGGAACAGTGACTCAGAGCAGCAGCAGTAAAGTGTCAGGCACTGCCTGCGATTAGTAACAGGCTTTTAAATGTTATTTACATCTTTAGTTGTTTCTTTAACTCGCTAAGTGAAGTGATTTTACTTGAACCATTTTAAACCATGGCCCAGCACACAATGTGGAGGGTAAATGGCAACCCTATGAAATGATGGGACTCCAAAATGGGGAGACTGGATTTGCGTATGTTAAGTATGAGATTACTATTTCCTTGGAATTTTCCTTTTTCTTCAAAGTATGGTAATCATAAAGTTCGTATATATAACTTCAAAGGGTATAGGGTGGGGTTGCCCCTCCTCACCACCCTCCCCCACAAAAAATAAGTTTAAAAGTGAAGAGATACTTTTAGTCTCTATTTTTTGGTGTTTGGAGTCTTCACATTTTAATAGGGAGGCAGGGTAAATATAACATATATGAAATACTTGGAACGTTTGGTGTGTGATACATGCAATATTTTGTACTGTAGTCTTATGAAACAAGTTTTTCAATGAGTGGAAAAATGTAAGATTTCATGAAGAGGCTTTTCATGTTAATTCCTTGCTGTTGGAAAAAGTTAAAGCAATGTATTTGGCAAATTCAGTCCAATTTTAGGAAAATCATTTCAGCATACATCTGCTTTTCCTAGCTTGGTGCCCTTTTTGGGGAATCTATAATCTTACATTACTCAGTCCTTTTGTCTACTAAAAGACATACCTACACAAATAAAAGGTTAACAGTGCAAAGAATTTTCACTCAATAATGTGTAGAAAACCTTATACAACTTTCTATAAAGAAAATATTTTTATGAAAACAGTTTTTGGGCAGTTTCATTTAAACAAGCTGTTCAACTTCCAGTTCTTTCCAAACCAGAAGTGAAAAAAGAATCAGTTCTCTGCTTGGTTATGTTTTAACTCATCTGGACTTCTTGGCTTGTTGCAGTAGTGATTTGCAGACCTTGTGTTGTCTTTTTGTATACTGCTTGCTATTCTACCAAATAGAAAGAAATACAGTGGCAGATATCAAGAAAGACATTAATACTGTAGCTGTGCAAGGTATTCGCCATAAGAGGTATGGAAACCTCATCTGCAGATCATCTAAATGATTGCGGTCTGTGGACACCCTTTATACTTCCCCTTGTAATGTCTACACAGGCAGACACAAACATATTTTGTATATAGATCTAGATATATATATATATATATATATATATATGTATATAAAATGCACACAAACGAATAGGGGATATGATGAACGAGTAGTAAGTAGGGTTACCCTTGAAGTCCAAATGATGAGAAAAGGGAGGGCTAAGCCATATTTTTCGGAAGCTTTTAGATCCACCTATGACTCTAATAAGACAGTGAATAAGATACCTTTTGTTTTTTCTTATACTAGGGATAATGCGGTGATCAGGAATATCCTACAGCGTAACTGGAAAATATTACGTACTGATGAACAAATTACTCAAGTGATGGGTGATAAACCCTACATTACCTTTAAAAATACTAGGAACTTGAAACAAAGGTTGTGCTACTCTACGTTGATTACACAAGAAATGAGAACCTGATATAGGGGTCGGAACAACTAGATGTGGTGGTTGTAATTTTTGTACGTTCATACAAGAAGGCACTGAATTTAGGCATCCGGATACTAGCAGAGTGTACAGATTTGATGTTAATGCTGACTATAATAGTAACAACCTCATCTACTTAGCACAATGCATAGTCTGTTCTTCATTCTATATTGGAAAGACGAATAGACGTCTTTGTGAATGCATTAGGGACCGCAACTATTGTTATAGGCGAGGACATACATATAGTGCATTACCTAAGCACACTATAGAAAATGGGGTTAGCCATCAGTTTAGATTTAGGGTGTTAGAGCTTGTATATGAAAATGCTAGGTTGGGCAATGCCTCTAATAAAACTAAAACTAGAGAGCTTACCTGGATTGTGAGGTTAATAGCCCATTTAGGTAAAGGGCTCAATGACCATATAGCCATTACAGCCAATTTGAGAAGTAGGAAACTTAGGAAATAAATATAGATGTATTAAATGTTTAATATGTTTTTACAATGTTATTTTCATATTTCGTTATATATATTTTATATTTTGTGAGATACATTGTTTACTTTTTAAGTTATATAAGTTTTAATATTTGTATATATTATGTATTATATATTGTGTATGTATATATAAATATATATATATATATATATATATGTGTGTGTGTGTGTGTGTGTGTGTGTATATATATATATATATATATATGTATATATTTTTTTTTTTTTTTTAAGTACATTGCAGCTTTAAAGGTGACGTATATGAATGATTGGTTCAGTTGAATTTTAATGGGTATAAAAGGATGTGACATCATTGTTTGAATTTGGTCTGATGAAGCAATTTATTTGTGAAAGCACTCACCATTTGTTCAATAAATTTTCTTGGATTATATTTCTTACTTCTTGACTCCTGCTACTCGACTTGCCTTAGAGTTTACAATTTGATATATGTATATATATATATATATATATATATATATATATATATATATATAGAGAGAGAGAGAGAGAGCGCGAGAGAGATAATTATAGATACAGTTAGATGGATAGCTATATGTCTGTCTATCTGTGTTGCTCCTTTCTCCGTTATTGTTCTTTCTGTTACTGTCGAGTGAATCCCAGCATGTTGGCATGTTGTTTTCCTTGATGCTCAGCATATTTTTGTGTTTTATTTACTAGTATGTTGCTTGTTCTGTCTCATTTCTAGCAAATGTTTAATGTTAAGACAGTATAAAAGTACATTTATGTTTCTTTATCTAACTGATTTATATTTTCTTTATTGACCAGGTTCTTGTTAGTCCTTCTAGCTTTTATTATTGAACTTATCAGCATTACTTGGAGTCATTCTTTACTTCTGTGCAGGAAAAAGTAACAAGATTTGAATGTGCCTGTCAGTCTTAAAGCTAATCAAAGGTCACCCACAGGTGGGGATTCCAGTTATTCTGAACCAACCTGCCGGGGTACAGGGAGTATGCATCAGGACAAAATTCCAATATGGGATTGTCGAGAGCCCAAGTATTGAGAGCAATCCTTTCATATAAATAAATAATTTTAATTCTAAAAACCAACTAAATCCAGTTCTAAATCCTCCTTCTTCAACAAAGGGTCTGATGCCAGCCTGTTCCTTTACTGGGTTTTATTGGGATAAGTGATATTGTTCATGTAGGCTTCTTCAGATGAAAATATCTGGATCTGATGTAAGAACTGTATCTAAAGAAGATTACAAGGATGAAAGCACTTATCCCATGAGCTGGAGTCATTCTCTTTATTGAAGAAGAAGGATTTGGAATTGCATTTATTTTGTTTTTAGAAGTAAAATTATTTAGATGAAGGGATTGCACTAAATACTTGAACTCTTGACAGTTCCATATAGGAATTCTCAGTCTCATAGCTAGGATGGAGCAATGGGGAACAGATGATCTGGGTGCAAGCTGTTAAAGGGTATCACTCGCACCTACGAAATGTTGCCAGTTGGGTGCGAGTGCAGTGTCAGCATTCATTTAAGGAGACACTACTGATACAATAAGTTCATAGGTGTGTTATAGCTGCTTAAATGAATGTCACCCATTGTTTATAGTATGAGTAACTGTATGAAGTGTTTGCTACAATTATCAACTTCAGATGACCTTTTTTAGGTCTTCAACTAAAGAAGGCTTTTATTTTATGGAGGTGGGCTCCGCTGTGGTGATTACCCAAGGCACCAACTGACCATGCTATTTCTCTGGTACCATTGTTTGAATACATGTAGTCAGATGAATAAAATAAATTACTATACTGTTAGAACTGGAGTTCAGAGGCAGGGCTGGCCACTTGGCAGTGTAAACCTTGGCTCTAGATGATTGTCACTGAAGAAGTGACATGCCAACCCCATGTGCAAAAATGGGGAAAAGGGGTTGTGGATAGGAGGATGGACTGTTAGAACTGGACTGGTTTGGAAAACAGATTACAGTATAGTAACAAATACTCTGACAAACTTTTAGATGCTGTGAGGACCAGTGTTATGGTAATTTCACACACTTGTACTTTCCACTCATTCAGGGGAAAGGTAGGGGTGAAAAAAATCAAAATTAATGAGGGAGAAGGCTGGGATAAAACCACTGAAACTGGAAAGGAAGGATGAGTCATATGAGAACGCTCTGTGATTTAGAACAGGCTCGCTCTACTGGTACAGTGGTCATTTTCACACTGAGCTAATCGAAGGAAGGACACTGAGCAAACTCAGATCTATAATATATAACATTAAGTATCCTGTTTTTTGCTTACTTTTTCGAGGCATTTATGGCACTTTGTCTACTGCATACTTTTCAAGCTAGTTTCACTGTGCGTGAGGTATTAACTGGAAACTGTCCACTTTTATTAAGCTTCTGTTTGGGTTGTTTTATTCTGATCTCCTGCTAAGGAGAGTGTTATATAACTTGTTTGCAGTTAAACGCTTTCTCTAGAGGCTCCTTTATCTGTTTAAAACTTTCATTTAAAAGCTGACTGCTGCTTTTCTGCTGTGAGAAACATTTCTGCAGTTTGTTTCTACCTAAGTAGTGTGGATATTTGTAGCATTGTCCATATTCAGGCTTGTGTTTGGGCCTAGTGTTTGTGAAGGCTGTGTGTCTGAACACATGTTCAAGGACATCTTAGTTTAGCCAAAGCCATTAGGCATTTCAGTGAGAGGGGATTGTTTATGGTCATTGGCTGACTGGGGTCACCTGGACTACAGCTTAGAGTAAGCACCTCATTGGTTCTTTTGAGCTTTTTTTTTAAAGTTGTCTCAAGTTTCAACTTTCTGTTACCTAAGAAGTTAAGTTTGTGAGTGTTTCTGCCATTTCACACTGAGCTAATCGAAGGAAGGACACTGAGCAAACTCGGATCTATAATATATAACATTAAGTATCCTGTTTTTTGCTTATTTTTTGAGTTATTTATAGCACTTTGTCTACTGCATACTTTTCTAGCTAGTTTCACTGTGCGTGAGGTATTAACTGGAAATTGTCCACTTTTATTAAGCATCTGTTAGGGTTGTTTGATTCTGATCTCCTGCTAAGGAGAGTGTCATATAACTTGTTTGCAGTTAAAAGCTTTCTCTAGAGGCTCCTTTATCTGTTTAAAACTTTCATTTAAAGGCTCACTGCTGCTTTTCTGCTGTGAGAAAAATTTCTGCAGTTTGTTTCCTACCCTCTCTCCCTATTTGTATGCTGTTCTTAGAGCTGGTGGCTTTGCAGTTGCTCGCCCCTACTGTAAATTTGATCTGGGACACTCCTCCCAGTCTAGTGTTATTACCTCATTCTACCTAATACAGGGAGAACATTTGAGAAGGCCAATCAGCTTAGTTTCTTCTCCTCCTTTCTCTCTTTCCACTTAAAAAATGTCTAAGCTTGTTTCTTGCCTTCCCTGTGGGTAGTCTAGTCTGGATACAGATTTGCTGTGTCCAGGACTGTTTGTGGGCTTCTGAGCCCCCAAGCCTTTCTGTGTTGGAGGGAAGCCTTCTAGCTTAATTTTGTTTCTTAGAACTAGCCAGTTTTTTTAGTTTCAGCACTCAAGGCTGTTTCTTTGAGCTCAACACTTGTTCAGAACTCGTTGTAAGCACTAAATAAGCTACAAATTACTACAGCACTCAACTTTCCTCACTTGTCTAGAGGAAAACAGTTTCTAGTACTTAACAAATAAGCACCTATCCAGGCATGTCTAAGGGTCAGCTCCCGGTGTTTTCTCCTGTCTACCTTGATGAATCTGGGCATCTTGGGGCAATGCAGCAATTACCTCATGTACACAGACAACCCTGTCCTCCGACCACCCAACACTACAACTGTGAGAGATGCACTTATATAGCCAAACTGGAAGCAAAGCTCTCTTCACCCAAGACTGGACTAGACAGTCAAGTGGAGAAGGTAAACACTTGCACCACACCACACTCATCACATAGTAACTCAAAACCTACACCAACAAAACACACACATTGAAACACAAAACACACACCAACATTCACGGAGGCTCTCAGTAAAAACCTGCCCAAGCAACAGGGACCTCCAAAGCAGAAACACAAGTAACCTCCACCACCCAACACAACCCAAATGACACATAGCCCACAAACTCAGTGTGCCACTCAACCACAGCCCATAAGGCAAAACAACATGCCCAACACTCTAGTCATAGGTGACTCTATAGTCAGGCACATTGATGTTCCACTCACCAGGCTAAACAAGGAGAAGGTTACTGTCAGCTGCCTGTTGAGTGCCAGGATCTGCCACATAACGCATGTACTCAGGTCACTCCACAACAAGTACAATATGACTCTGTCATTGTCCATGTTGGTGTGAATGACCTGAGACGTACCTCCCTGGACTACATGAAAAGGGACATGGAGGAGCTGTCCGATCTTGTAGCCCAGGCAGTTATGACCCTAGCACTGAGTAGCATCCTGCCATCACCCAGAATGATACCACAGTACAAGGACAAAATGATTGACTTCAACAATTGGCTAAGCTTCTGGTGTCATTCTAAGGGGATCCAGTAGCTGTCTGCCTGGGATGACATGACCGACAAACCACGATGCTTTGCCAGAGATGGCCTGCACCTGTCACCCTTGAGATTTTGGATACTGGCTAAGGCTCTAGTCACCCCTGTAGTGCCGTTTTTAGGCAAGGTTCAAATGACAAATTCACCACTATAACAGGTACAAGCAAGCAGAATCTGAGGGTATTGCTACTCAATGTTAGAAGTCTAAAACCTCAAAATGCACTCACTCGAGGCACTCCTTAAAATGGAGAACATCGACATCTGTGCAGTGACAGAGACCTGGTTCAAGGCTCCAGAGAGTACCTCTGCATTACCAGGCTATAATTCATACCACACCTTTCGGCCACCTAACCTGGAATGAAACACTAAAGGCGGAGGCATGTTAAGGATATCCACACCTCCAGGCTAGTTGCTCAGCATAATGCATCTGAGATTATCCAAGTGCAACTAACTCTGGGCAAGACTGCAATACAAATTGTAGCTTGCTACAGATCCCCCACCATGAGCCAGGATTCCAACTCATTATTTCTTGATACACTGGAAAATATTAGGGTACAACCTAACACCCTAATAATGGGCAATTTCAACCACCCCACCATTAACTTGGAAAACTACTGATGTACCAACTCTTGTGCTCAACATTTTCTGGAATTCATAAATTCCAATACCTTGGATCAACTTATCCACACCCCCACCAGGGGCAGCAATATCCTAGACCTGGTTATTACCAGCATGGGCAACTAGTGCTCCACAGCAGAGGTCATGTCCTTGCTGGTCAGATCCGACCACAAGCTAATCACCCTAGACATGCACATCCCTCCCCACCCCCCATTAGGGAAACCACCGTAAAAAGATTCTCCAAAGCCAACTTCACGCTTCTTAAGACAGAAGTGGAAAACTTCACGACACCCATGCTGACAGACAGTAGAGGTATGACTGCTGAATCCTACACAAATGCACTTTATAAGCACTTACTCGAATGCATGGATCATGCAATCCCTAACAGAAACAAGATGTTATCCTCCAAAAAAAGGAAGCCAATCTGGTGGTCCCCTGCCATAAACAAACTCTACAACAGAATTAAGAAACTGTTGCAAAAAAGAGTAAAATCCCATGATTGGAGGAACTCCCTGGTCAGCCTCAGTAAGAAGCTGAGATCCCTCATAAAATCCTCCAAAGCTAGTTACGAAAACAAAATCGCCACTGACTCTAAAGACAACCACAAAGCATTCTATAGCTATGTCAAGAATCTCAATGGCAACACTCAGATCTGCTCTGAGTTACAACACAATGGCACTAAATATACAGAACCAACTGATATTGCCAATATCCTGGCAGATAGGTTCAGTGCTAACTTTACCCCCCCTCTCATACCCTAAAGGGCCCATCTCTATATCAGAAGAATGCAAAGCTCCTGTAATCACGGGTGCACAGGTAAAAAAACACACTCTCCAAAGCCAAGAACACAGCATCCATGTGACCTGACAACATCCCAGGCTGTGTTCTACATGAACTACAAAATGAACTGGCACCCCACCTAAGTACCATGTTCAATTATAGGCTCACCTCAGGCTATGTGCCCACTGAATGGCGCACAGTGACAGTTATCCCACTCCACAAAGGGGGAGCCACCACAGACCCCGGAAACTACCACCCATTAGCCTGATGAGCCTGGTCTGAAAGGCTGTGGAATGTATCATCATGGAACTTATAAACAATGACATTGGTAATCCCCAAACTCTGGACCCCACCCAGTTTGGGTTTGTAAAAGGCAGATCATGTCTCCTAAACCTGATAGACTTCTTTGAAGCGGTTACCAAAGCCGTAGATGAGGGTAAGGTGGTTCACACAGCCTATCTAGATCTTGCCAAGGCTTTTGACACCACCCCCACTCTGGAATTATAGATAAACTCACTAAACTAGGTATAAATCCCAATGTCACAAGATGGGTTGCCAACTGGCTCACTGACAAAACCCACACTGTGAAAGTAGCAGACTCCAAATCCATCTTCAGACCAGTGAGAAGTGGAGTACCACAGGGTTCAGTCCTGAGTACTCTCCTGTTTGGTATCTACTTCTCTGAAGTACAGGCTAATGCAGAAGGTCTTTGGCTAACAAAGTTCACAGATGACTGCAAACTAGGAGCCATAATCAAAACTCCAAAAGATGGACATCCTACAAAAGGGCCTCGCTGAGACAGATGGCTGGTGTCAAAGCCATGGCTTCAAGCTCAATGCCAAAAAGTGTATTGTCATCCCTTCTGGTAAAAACTCTGTACCCATGAACTACCACATAGGCGGTAATCTACTTAACACCAAAAGTGTGATAAGAGACCTTGGGACACAGGTGGACAGTAGTCTCTCCTTTGATAACCATATCGCCACAGTAGTCAGGAAATCCTTCTATGTGGCACACCTCATCACAAAAGGTTTCTCATCCAGGAAAAAAGAGGTCATTGTTCCCCTCTACTCATCGCTCATTAGACCCATTATAGAATACAATGCCACTTTTGGTATGTACCTCACAAGATATCTACAATTCCTGGAAAGGCCACAGAAATACCTCACAAAGAGGATTACTGGCCTCAAACAGGTGCCCAGACCGTCTCAAAAAACTGCAGCTTTACTCCGTCACATATTGCCTACTCAGAGGCGATCTCTGCCTAACACACAAAGCTATGTCAAACCCAGAGTTTTTGGATATGCTCCACTTAAAGAAATCCCAATCCCTCCGAGCCACACACTCTAGGGACCTATACCTTGTCACCACAATAAACAGAACATGCTGGAGGGATAGATTCCTGTCCCAGAGACTTCCCACACTCTGGAACTAACTACCTATCTATATAAAACAAAGCTCCTCATTAGCACTGTTCAAGAAAAATCTTGATGATTGGATGGGAGATAGGAAATTCACCCCGGGGATCACTTCTGTGGCTCTGCTCGACAGTGGCATAGGAAAATAATTTTCTTGGGTTGCATAAGCCAAGGTACCTTTTGGCTAGGCTTATATAGGCCCTAGGGCCAATAGCTTAGTACCTACCTATGAACCTATGAACCTATGGGTATGGCTGTAGTTCTGATGGTCAAGAATTCTAATACTACTGGCAGATGCTAAGCAGATCTGAGTAGTCATGACAATGGTGTTTAAAGAATCTGAAATGGTGTCTGTGGAGTCAGGGGGATAGCTGAGGGCAGGGAAGTTCCAATGCTGTGGGTTCAGGATCACACAAAATAAAGAACAGAAGGCAGTGTTTTGCCATGTAGCAGAATGCCCTTTAATGGAGTACTTAAGAGAATTAGTACCTGGAAGAAATGGAAAGACATGATTCTTAGATGGCAGGACTATAGAGGAGAATGTTACTCAACAGTATCTGAGAATTTGTGAGGGAAAGGGATAAGGATATGAAGTAAAGAGATTTCCCAAAGACAGTCGGCTACATCTCATAGGTTCATAGGTTCATATGATGATAATAGGCTATTGGCCCAGAGGCCCTTATGTGCCTAGCCAAGAATTACACCCATGTTCCCACAAAGTCAGCACCTGTTTTCCCTGTCCAGCAGGGACACAGGTGGGATCCCAGGGGGTATATTTTCTGTTTCCCATCCAGTCGGCCAGGTTCCTCTTAAAGAAGGCTAGTGAGGTACTCTGCTTGACATGGAGTGGGAGTCTATTCCACAGATGGGGGAGTTGTTGGGACAAAAATCTAACCCACCAACAAGTTCTATTAATGTCACAGACCAGGCTGAGGCCTTGCTTGTGGGTTGTGCGAATGGAGTTTGACTTACGAATATGCAGCAACTCCATCAAGGCTGAGTCTGAGACAGCCTTGTATGCCAGACACAGGTCACATCTGAGCAGTCTGTACAAGACTGAGTAGAGGGACAGGGCTTTTAGCCTATCTGTATGGGATAGCTGTTTCAGACTGTGGATTTTCCTGGTCAGGGACCTCTGTGGTCTCTCCAACTACTGCATGTGCTTGCCAAGGTACATGTTGATGGGGGCATTATACTCGATAATGGGTCTGATAAGGGAGGAGTACAGGGATGTTATGACCTTTCTGTTCCTGGATGAAATACTCTTCCTTATAAGGTGGGCCATTTAGAAAGCCGTCCATACAATGGAGGCAACGTGATGGTCAAAAGTCAGGTTGCTATCAACCTGGGTGTGCAATTTCCTCATGACTTGTTGCATGCTTAGTGCATTGTCATTAATGTGATAATTAGTGGGAATGCCATTTTCTTCATAGGGGGTAATGATGCATTTCTTGGCATTCAGTTTCAGTCCATGCCTCTGGAAACAGTCATTAATTTGGGTAAGGCCCTCCTGGAGGATCATAGGAAGTTACTAGGCTATTGTCCCTGAGGCCCTTATAAGCTTAGCCAAGAGTTTAGCCCATGCATAGACAAATCAGCACCCGATGCCCCTGTCCAACAGGGACACGGGTGGAAACCCAGGGATGTATTTTCTATTTCCCATCCAGTTATCCAGATTGCACTTAAAAAGGGATAAAGAGATACTCAGCTTGACATGGAGAGGAAGTCTATTCCATAGATGGGGGAGTCTCTGGGACATAAATCTGTCCTGCCAGCAAGTCCTTTTGATGTCATAGACCAGGTTGAGGCCACATGTGCAAGTTACTCGAGTGGTGCTTGACTTGCGGATATGCAGCAGTCCCATCAAGGCGGGGTCCGAGATCGCCTTGTATGCCAGATAGAGGTCACCTCTGAGGAGACTGTATGAAGCAGAGTAGTGGGATAGGGCTTTTAGCCTATCTGTGTATGGTAGATTTTTTGAGGCCCTGGATTCTCCTGGTGAGGAACCTCTGTGGTCTCTCCAGCTGCTGCATGTGCTTTGCGAGGTACATGCCGAATGGGGCGTTGTACTTAATAATGGGCCTTATAAGGGAAGAATACAGGGATGTTATGACCTTCTTGTCCCCGGATGAGATACCCTTACTTATGAGGTGGGCCGTGTAGAAAGCTTTCTGTACAATGGAAGCAACACGGTGGTCAAAAGTCAGGCTGCTGTCAATCTGGGTGCCTACATCCCTCACGACTGACTACAGGCTTAGAACGTTGTTATTAATGTGATAATTTGTGGGGACATCTCTCTCTCCAAAGGGGATGATGATGATGATGATGCATTTTTTTGTATTCAGCTTGAGGCCATGCTTCTGGCACCACTCATTTGTTTGGGTGAGACCCTCTTGGAGGATGTCCACCTCACTAGGGGAACTGATGACAGCTCCCAACTTGCAGTCATCTGCAAACTTGGTCAGCCATATTCCTCTGGTTTTGCCTGTACCTCAGAAAAGTATATCCCAAATAATAGAGGCCCCAAGACTGAGCTAATGTTAGCTTATCAAAGCTGACAAAAGCACTGTAGAACTGTGTCATATGTATACTGGAATTCATTCACTGCAAACACCCTCAGCATAAAATGTAGCAAATGGGAAACAATCGTAGTAGTGATAGGTGGGCCATGTCACATGGAGAACAAAAAGTACCCAAGAGAAAGATGAGGGACTGGACCAGCCTCTAGTTAAAATATTACAAGTTTTACACATATTCCCAGTTGTGTGATGGGAGTACAGGTAATTGCTTGCTTAGACCTGCCCTGTTTGGTGTGTCCATGTTTTGGCTGCCCATGTTTAGATTGTCCAGAGTTATTTATGTATGTATTTATAATTATTAACACATTTGTTAATTGGGTAGGTGGACAGGCCCACAGGCTTTTTGTAGCTGCAACCAAACTCCAGTATGGCAGAATCTTATACAAAGAATTAAATGAGAAGAAAACTTACATAAATAGGAGTTCACATTAGAAATATAATAAGCAGATTATATAAAACAAAATATGCGTATAAATTGGAATAAGTTAGAGACAATCATAACATTACAGTGCAGTACAGTAGGTTAAACCACCAAGTAATTGCAGTCAAATAGGGCTGATTTACCATATCCATAATGTATTAACCAAGTAAGTATACCTATTTTAATTCTGGAATAACACAGAGTGTGTAAAGCTTAAACCAGGTCTCAGATGTGTTTACAAAAATATTCATTTCATAGCTACTGCCTGAGCTGACTTAGGCACATTGTGAGTTTGTTGTTGTTGTTCAGTTTCTACAGGCAGGTCCCAGTTTAGAGAAAACCTTTTTACGTATAGTTGTATTGAATGAAGATCTTTTAAATGTTAATATATTCACATTATTTGATCCTAAGCTGGAAGAACTTCCTTTCACTGAATGGAGGATATGAAAGCCATGCATATCCTTTGACTAATTTATATGGAAATACATGGGGAGCTACTGGTAGTTGTACCTGTGACTGGTAACAAATTGGCGTTTTGAAAATGTAAGCAATGATGTATTTTGTTATTAAAAAATACATTTACAGATTTTTATTAATGGCAGTTGAAGCAGGATTATGTTTTGTTAAGAATTTAATGCTGCAATAGACAATGCTTGCTCAAACTTGTGTACATTGTTAGATAATGAATTTTGGGCATCCAGGCATAGAAGACTGGAGATCTTATCCATAAATTTAAGTTAGTCTTAGACTTTATCTAGGGCTCACTTAGTTTTTGGCAGTTAGAGCAGAAGATTAAGACTTTGAGCTATTAAGGAGTTGCTTCCAATAGTCCTGGGCTTGATTCCCTCAGCCTCCAGTTGCCTAATCTCTGACTGTTCAAGTCACTTAGGCAGACAGTACACCTGGGCTAAGTTTGAAAAAGGTACATATAGATCAGAGCTCTACCCTAGCTAACATATGCAAATAAAATGCATGGAACTTTGGGAACCTTAAAACAGGCCTAGGTAGCCATGCTTGGTGATCTTGTCTTATTAAATTATTCACAGTATCTCTGAGTGAAGGATACAGTGTCTTGTAACTTTTGGGAGTTCCATACTCTGTAATTGCAGTTTTGTATTGGGTTTTAATTAATTTATTTTTGCCAGCCATCCCTAAATGAGTCAAACTCTGCTTGAAGTTTAGATTGCAAGCTTAACATCATTGTATTGGAATTAAGCAAAAGGATATATCCCTGTGTACCTAGTAAGGTTGAGTTTTGGATAGATCAGTACTAAATTTATTGAGAGTGAAAATAGTACAGGTCATAAATCAGAACCTTGAGGGAGCATCTGGGCTGATTGTTCCATTCTGAGGTTGAGCCTTCTGAAGTCATTTGTGGAACTTGAATTACTGACAGAGTGGAACACACATTGAAATAGAGATGCCAGGGCATGGGAGCTAAGAAAAAAGAATTCACCAGAAGTCTAGTTTAGTAGGAAATCACATTAGAAAGCTGCAGCTTGTAGGAGCAAAGGACGGAGGAGCAAGATGAACAAGGTTAGACAAGCCAGGTATGTATATAAAGGACTGCAAAGACGAGAGAGAAAAAAGTGCCAATAACAGTAAGCTGCAATGCATCAAGGTTCTAAATAAATGCAGATATATATTAAGCTTTATTAAGGTGAAGTCAAACACAAAGACAACAAAAGAGAGATTTAAGAGCACAAGTATATAAGTAACATGCACAGAGTGCAAATGAATATATATAAAATGTCAGTCATAGAAGTCATAAGGAAATGTTCTTTCAGAGTCCTGTTAAAACTGATAAGTGGGAGTACTTCCTCACCAACTGCTGAAGATTTGTTCCCCCATTTTGTCTCCCACAGCTGACCATCAGCAGACTTCAGTGTCTATCCTTGTTTGCCAGGTCCCCATATCACTTTTGGCTCCCCCTCGACTAACTCATATTAAGGGCTGGGCTGCAAGGTGATCAAGGTGTGCAGGATCCGTGTCATGCTGCAGTCTGGGAGTATGTTTCCCCTAAAGCTAAGCTCCCCTCTGCTCATGCTCTGTAATACCCTGTGGGTGGATTGTGCAGTGGGTAGACTGTGCCAAACTGTTGTACACTTGAGCTGATGTTGACAAACCACCCCACCCAACCTCAGAAAGCACTCTTCTGCTGTTTTCCCAGCCTCTGACTGAGAAATCTAACTGCTTTGTGTGGTTAGAAAAGCCGAACCCAAAGCACCATGCATTCACAAATAATTACTGAACTGACAACCCAAGATCAGTAAGTGACAGACAACCCAAGATCAATAAGTGACTGGGGTGGTGGATGGGTGGAAGGGAATGGCCAAAGCCATCTCACCCAGAATGGGAACATGGAGGTTGTCCATTCCACTTCATTGTCAGCCCATGTTGAGGAGTGCACATATGTACGGGGAAAAGATAGCAGGGCCTTCACATCCTTTACCTTAACATGGATGTAAGCTACCAGGGAAGGATTAGGGCTATAAAAAGAAAAATCCCTGATGGATATCTGGATGATTCTTCTCCAACACATTGCCAGTAATCACCTCACTAAGTAGAGGAGTGAAGTAGGAGAGAGAGAAAGAGAGAGAGAGAGAGAGAGAGCAGGGTTTCGTGGTTTGAAGACAATGAGCAGAAAAAAGTAATGACAGATTTCAAGAATGCAGACATAAGACAATTTTCACAATGTATGGAGGAGGAAATTTTTGATTAAATATGATATGCATCTTAGCCAGTAGGTAGGGAATTCAGCAGAATAAGTAAGAGAAACAGTCTCTGAGTACCAACAAAATCTCTGCTACTCTGAGCAGCTTTTATATTTAGAGGCTCTAGAACTGACTAGATATTCATGTTTAGCTGCATTTGTTTTCTTAAATTTGCAAGTTAGCATATAGGTTTTAGCCACTGGCTTAACATAAGCAAAGCTCTCACAGATGAAGTCACTGTCTGTTGTAATAAAGACCTCATTAGAGGCACAGAGTTGATGTGTTCCGGATGTTTATTTCCTGGAACTCCCAGAGATTCTCTGTTGCTGTTAAGATTTCATCGATGTATCTTCTAGCTGACACAGTGATCATGGATCCTCAGTATACACACACACACACACACACACACACACACACACACACACACACACACACACACACACACACACACACACACAGATATTTTCCTTTGGGGCATTTCTGCTTTCATTTTCAGACTCTATTATATCAGCTTTGGCAGCAGTCACATCTGTTACACCATTTGCAAGTTTAAATGTGAATATGAAAATGCAATATTTGGGGGATGGCTGTCTGTGCAGCACATTTGTTTAAGTATTAAAAAATAACATGCCATAATTATTTAATAATGCCTTAAGCTAAACCATGCAGACTGCTTACATTTAATATATATGAGTCCTAAATTTAAGTAACTGGGCATTAGCAACATTTTCCTGCAACATTTCCCTTTTTTATGCATTTATGGCAAAGGATTTCTGAGCACATCCTGTTTTTTTTGATATTCCTAGCTGGTGCAATCATCTGTACATTTTTTGAGTGGTATTTTGCAGTGTTAAGTGAGTAGTACAGTTGATTTATTGAGGGATGTTAGAACACTCCAATGAGGTGAACTTAAATGTTAATGATTCTCTGAAAAAGAGCTGTTATCATTCATGAGTACTGACAAGATGGAGGTTCCTCACAACAGGGGAGCACAGTGGAGCAGCAATAAGCATTACTGTCTCACAGTATTTAGCTCACCAATTTAGCCTTCAGCTGGCGTGCCTTTTGTGCAGTTTCCACTTGTCTTCTGTGTGTCTCTGTGAGTATTTGTGGATTACTAAGGTTACCCTAAAAAAATGTGGGTCATCTGGCAATCCTCCAAACTACCCAAAGATATGCATACCATATGCATATGCATGCACCACATGGTAGACTGGCTTTATATGCAGGAATAGTTTCTCTGCCTTTCCTGTACTGAAGACTAAGATAATTTCAACCTTCTTGCTGAATCCTAGTGCCACATGCAGTTTTATGTCTGTCAACATATTTGTTTTCTTCTGTACTTGTATGTAGAGTAAAATGATAGCCAGTCACTAGGTTTTCTTCTGTTTCCAGACTGAAATGTGTAGAAAGGGGGAATTAGATGTGTAAGTATCCAGTTAGGGGGCAAATGTCAGAGAGGTCACCAAGCAGTGATGAATCATACTGTAAGTGCTGGATACTTCAAACAGCATGCTTAAACTTCTTGCAATGAATACACTTAATAGACCTATAATGAGGATGAGTCCTGTCACATAAAATCTCCATGTTGTCTCCTGCTGTGCACTGGTCAGAGAGTGGCATCACCCAGTGTTGCCCCACAAATAAGCAGCAGCTGACAGAAGATGGATGTTCTTGGCTGTTCAGTCTTATCTATCCCATCCCCTTTGTGTACCATCTTACACGTCAAGTGCAAACCAAACCCAAGTCACTTACAGTGAAGATAATCACATTATCCCAGTAGCAGTTATTCAGATATACTTTATTAGCATTCTAAAATGGAAATATCTGAGGTGGCAGTGTTGGCATGCGTGGTTTGTACAATGTGCAATTTAAAAAAGAAAAGAAAGAAATGTTTTTGCTGCATTCTGCACTTCATGTTGTGGAAACCTTTTTTATGTAACAGCTGCATACCCACATGCAACAATACCACCACTTAAATCTGTACACACTTGTCATGTAATATAACATTCAGTTTGTATTGGAAGTCATATCTATTTTATTTCAATGTTTCTGGTCAACTGAGATTTCCCTTCCTTTTCTTTTCCTTTAGCATATTTAGCTGTGTCACGACTTTATGACTCAGAGACTCAAGGCAGTTATTTAAATATCCACGTGTGTGTGTGTGTGTGTGTGTGTGTGTGTGTGTGTGTGTGTGCGTGCAAACGCACGCACATGCATACACACTCGTGTACAGATGGTCGTGCATGTGTGCTCATGTGCGTTTTATGTGTGTGTGCGTGCTCGTGCACGTGTGTGTGGGGGGGTTGTGGGGGGTGTCTTTGCACATGCCTCTGTGTAGAACAAAAAAAACAAATATGTTTTAAAAATTGTTAGGAATTCAAAACATAAAACAGTCAAAAGGAAGTAAATTAAATTGTAGGGGCTCTTAATTTCTTTCCAGACCACAGCACCCACATGGTTTATACTGTTTCCCCATTTCTTAACAAATTCACTGTATTTACAATGACTAGCAGGAAGCCAACTTCTGTGTTTGGATGAAAATGTATTAACACTGGATATCTGGACAACTCCAGTGCCGTAGCACTTGCAGTGAGTGTGGAAAAGAAAATGGCACAGCGGATGGAGTTGAAAGGGATAACACTTTGTAAAGATTTGTTTTGCTTGGTTCTGCACAACTGTGGGCATAATAATTCAGTTTCATTCAGTAGTGAAATTGGAGACAGAGCTGTTAAGAAATGTCACCTGCGGCTGACTGTGTCACATGGTGGCAGAAACAAGCTTTGTGTTTACAGTTCCTGCAGTAGCATTCCACAGAGAATTGACACAGGAACACATTGAGTATTAAGAATTGGGGTCCTGCCTTTCATCTGCTTGTCTTCATCCTACTGTGCACAAAAATAATTAGAGCAACTATGCAAAGAGGGCTAAGAATGGGTGCAGTGTCACTACGTGTGAGTAAAACATTCTTTATAACAAAATTCTGTGACTCAAAAGAATCTGTGCAACTGCTTACAGAGGAACTTGATGTGCTTCAAATATTCTGTGAGACATGCTTAGAGGAAAACCTAGACTGATTCCAATGCATCCTGTGTGATTCAAAACATTGCATGTAATACGAGAACTGTTTGTGATTGCATCTATTCCTTAACGCTGTGAAAGACAATGCTAGGATTACACACAGGGAGAAACACTCTGTACAACATCCATTTTAGAAAATATGACTTGCATTTCACTTTTACCTAGAAACATATCAGAAAATTATGTGTTATGTAAGGGCCTGGCATTGAGTCATGGCAAGAAAAAGAAATGTGTAGCTTTTCCTATATATTTTGCTAATTTTTTTCACTTTTTTGAGAATTCTGACTGGATGAATGCTTTTCTGATTATGTTACTAATACTATCCTGTATATATCATTGCACTGTATTTAGACTACAATAACGTATCAAACATACATACATATATATATATATATATATATATATATATATATATATATATATATATATAGTTATATATAGGTCATTATCTAAGCATCAAGAGATGGCGGAGAAAAAGAGAGAGATCATTTACTGAATTGTTATGAATCATCACTGTCTCTGAGTTGAAGCAACCTCAGAGTCAGAATGCCCTTCAGTTGTCCAGAATTTTGCAGAAAGTAAAGATTTTCATCGTGTCTCATATTTTTTGGTCTGCTTGTCATAAAATGTAGTTTCTGGCAAATCATTGAGGATTCACACTACTAAATAATGATAGACATGAGTTTCAGACCATATTTCTCAGAGAATATGTGGTAATGCAAAACCTGTTATTTTATAAGAACAATATTTAAAATTTGTCTCAGAGTTTGCCCTTCCCCGTCCATTAGTTTTGGCCTTGTCCAGATTTCTTCCTCTAAGAGGTTTGTTCAGAATATGTAGCCAGCAGAGGTGTGGTACTGTATGGCTGGTTCTTGCTGCTGTACTGCACACTTATTGTTTCATTTGTACTCAGTGTAATAGGTTCCATGGCAAATGCATGAGCAGCGTTTGTTAGAGCTTGAGCATTTCATCAGACATATTAGACCTCCTCGTGTGGCATGACAATCATTGTGATGCAAACAGAAGACATATCATACAGGGATCACCAGTAATTTGGGGTTCCTGAAACAGGATATGTTGGTTTTGTTTTTTTTTTAAAGCTGAACATCAATAAAAGACTGCATTGCTTTGCAGATAAGGTAATGAATGAGTGATTACATAATGAAACATTGTTTCTGCTGAAGGTAAAACGGTATGAAATGAATTTACACAGCTGTTCAGTACACTGAGAATGATGAATACAAAACAGCCACATCTGTTCAGCACTCACCAGTATTTATCACTTTTGCCTGATATAACAGCTTCCTGATGTTAATTGTGTGTATTCATTGTCCCTTGTTTAAGGGGCCCCAGAAGTCCTGTTGATGTTCTGGGCCACAGTAATGTTCAACACTAATGTGGTAGCAGTCCATGTGGTTAGTGTAGCAGCAGTTTGCACACTGCTGTGAAGTGCTGTGTTCTTCTACCACCTCCTGTTTCTTGTGGCAGAGGCCCTAGAAGTTCCTACAGGTATTAAATTATGATCCCTGGGTATGCTACCTACTGCTTGGCCAGAGATGTTCACCATTGATGGTTAATATCTGAAGGCAAAATTTTTGCATTTCTTATTGTGAAGGATTGCTGTAGTATCACAGTGTCTTAAGTGGGTACTGTCCTGTACAGAGATGAAATAGTTTTGTTGTTGTGTCTTTCGGCTTTTCCCGGTTAGGGGTTGCCACAGCGGAACTCCAGTCCGCTAATGATTGGCAGTAGATTTTTACATGCCGAGTTGCCAGCCCTAATGCACAACCTTCAACGAAGGTATGCCCATTCACGCACGTCTCCACACAGAAGACACGTTAGCTGAGAATCGAACAGGACAACGTCTTACTGTGAGGCCACAACGCTACCGCAGCACCACCACCGCAGTTCAGAGATGAAATAGTGTATAAAGTGGAAAAGATGTGAAACTGCATTTGTGGCATTTGATGAGGATGTGGACTTCATGATGTTAAATATTATGACATGAACATGCAACATCTTTGCTTTAATGAAAGACTTCAGTCAAAAAGGTTTAAACACTATGTCCTACAATCGTATTTATTTATTTATTTATTTATTTATCCTTTCTTGGTTAGTCCTAGACTAGTAGCCTCTTTTCAGGAGAGATCTAAGGTGGTATTTATACTACTAGGGGAAATTTGGTCAATACATTGGGAAAAATCCCCTACTCTTTTCTATAGGTGCTGTGGAATCTTTTGCATCCACCTGAGCCACCACCAGCTGAAGCTAATGGGGACCAAGTTTAATGCCTTAACTGAAAGATGGCACACTCAAAAATTCAGCAGCCCACTTATGCTGTACTGCATTGTCAGCAATCGCTCTACCTGGTGTAGTAATAGAACCTACAGCCTTCCACATCAAAGGTGAGTATGCTACCTGTTGCACCATGTATACTAAAAACAGAGGTTTTGTCAGTCAGCAATGTGGACTTTGGAAGTTCATTTTAAAAATATAATATAATTTTCAAGGAGACACGTTAAATAAAATCAGTACAAATCCAAACATGCTCACTCACCTTGGGGCCACAGCTGTGATTTACAATGTATCGATAAAACTTTACTGGTCTGAATTTAGGAAGCATTTGTAAATATAGCAGTCCCCTTGAAGTTTAGTATCTTTGTGCATAGATTCATAACAGAAGAATAGTGCTGTTTTATTTCTGTCCATAGCAATTGCTTTTCATCTTTCCTTTGCATTTCGTTTTTATCACTAAAAACATAATTGTTTAGGTGACCTTTGTTCTGAGAGGTTCACTCATACTCCATTTAGGTTATGGAGCTTTAATACAAACAACATCACCACATGCATACATCTGCAACACCTGCTGATCTTTCATTGATCTTTTATACAGCTACATTAATCGTAAGATCTGATATCAGTGTCCATCACTTTTCTTCATACTCTTAAACTATTCAACTGCTAAACGCCAGAGCTAATACAAATATTTTGCTGTCTTTGTTTCTGAAGTCCAGTGGATTTTGTTTGGCGAGACTGGCTAACATGCTTTGCTTAAGTCTCTTATGTGGTTAAAAGGGAATTTTGTATAATATGAGAATTTTAGTGAAAGAGACTGAAGTATAAGGCCATGAGGCAATCTGAGTTTATAAAACAATTTAAAATAACTATAGATAACTATAGAGAACTATTTTGGTAATAAATACTTTTTTTTTTAGATAAGCTACCCATAACAATTTGTTAGTATGAATGTCATTATCACCAGGTAACAGTGGCATTCTGAAAAGTAGAAAAGGTGAAGGCAGTGGCAGTTTTGCATTTCTAAAATTACATCTAGAAATTATTTATGTGCCGTTAATAGTATTTAAATTCAGAGTATAAAGAAAGCAGTATTATTGATATATTATGAGGCCAAGTTGTAGTCATGACATATAATAGCTCTAACCACAGTTAGTTGACCAGAGGAATAAAAGAAAACAGATGAACAGTGGGGTCTTTCAGTGGGTACTGACACATTAATGTCACTAATCAGATCAGCTGAAAAAAGAACTTTTCACTGAAAGAAGAAATGTCTCATTCAAATCAGTGTGAAAAAGTGCTGGAATGTTTCCAAGATGTTCCTGACTGAAGCAAATGGAACACTAGCCCCATGGTACTTAAATAATTTTCATAATATTTGTCTGCGTGGTGCACTCTTTACTTTTTTTCCTTTGCCTGTCCAGATACACTGATGTATTTGCAGTATCTGACTTAATCCTGTAATGCGGAATTTAAGTGTGTTCACTTGTAATGTTGTCCTAAGCAAAGATAATACTCTTTATATTGGCATTGATATCAGACATTAAGCAAAGTATGGGGATTAGTGCTAATTTGGCACATGGTTTTAATTTTCCTTGCCGGGACTTTAACATACAACTTAATGCTGAAATAAGTAGAAAGTTGCTAGAATATTTTTGTTGTCTCACAATAAGAATAATCTGTACATAAAAATATTAGTTCCTCTTGCACAATGAATAAACATTGCATTTATCAGACATTATATTCAAAAACAGTCTTTGAGTTCAGAAATAGGACTGTAGTGAATGCTGGAAGAAAATGCTTAGTCTTGTGCTTAGCCCTGTTCAGAAATCAGTGTTTAGTTCAGGTCACTCCCACTATCTAGTACTTATCACAACAGCTGTTCTGCTTTCCTCTGGAGTAACTACTAACACACTTAATTTGTCTCTCAGCTGCACTCAGAACCATTAATGGCTCTAACACCCACCACCCCTATTGACAAGATTTTTCCATGGCTTAAGTTCTCTTATTTGAAGAGTAAAACATGTTCATCTCTTTACAAAAATACTTCAGCCCACTGTTTTCTACATTGTATTTCCCATGTGTTTGAATCAGGCAGCTCACTAATTCCTCCTTCACAGTCTGTAGTGTGATTTCTGCAGAAGACCTAGGTTTTCTTGTGTCATTGGTCAGCCTGTCTCCTTAAACACCTTACTGTCCTACTCAATTTTCTGTATAACTATTATATCAGTATGCTGTATGTTTTTGGCAGAAGAGTCCGTCTCGCTCTGCATATTAACAAACAAGCTTGTATCCCATCACTGATGGTGTATGAGGTTAGTGTTATTGTCCCAGTGCTACTGTCTGTGTGTTTTATTTTCTTTTTCCAATTTGTTAACCAGATAAGCCCACTGTACACAGTTCTCTTTTCATAGTTAACCCAGGAGCACTATCTGTTTGACTTGCTCAGAGTCACACAGTAGGCAGATGAAGGTGGATAGAATCAGACCCTGTACCTGGATATAGGAAGCAGCTCATAGCAGCTCAGAGTCTTAGTCCTCTGTGCTAACTGCTAGACTTACTGGACTATGATTGGTATGGGATAACATGTTTGGTCATGTTCTTTGGAATCCACTGCTGTTTTTATTTTATTTTTAACAAAGTTTTTCCTCAGTTATTTTTGGTGACTGAGCTGCTATTTTTATTTTGTTGCTTTTACTGATGATTCAGCAACAGGCAGGTGTTAGGCAGCTGTGCAGGGGTTCATCACTATAAGTAGCACTCCCTGTTTAACTGGCTAAGAACAAGCAGTTGTGCACATTTGTGCATATCGCAAAGATGTTAATGTGTCTAAGCAACTCCTCTCAATATACATAACAAGAGAAGCAGGAGAAGCAGATGGAGACAGTAACCTAAAGACCACACTTTATGGATTTTACTTGATAAGTCTTAATTCTTTATTTAATTGTCTTTGTTTACCGGGAAAGAATGACTGGGTATTATCCATTTTCAGCAGAGGCCTGGGAGAAAAGCTCCATCTTCTTACATAACATCTGTCTACAGCTTCTTAAAACTGCCCATCCCTCAGTACTGAGTGGCAAGAACTGAGGAGTAGGCATCTAATAACATGCCTCAATGGATATATTTTTGATGAAAGCCTTCCTAACTGAGCGGAGCTGTGATAAAGCAAGCATCACTGCACACATTGTCCCGCTCATGCACCACCTCAGCCATTCATAGTGAAACGTATTACTGTGGACATTGTTAGATATGCCTTGAACAAAATCGAACTGATACAACAGTAGCTCTATGGGTCTGACTACTGTGGATGTTGTTAGATATGCCTGGAACAAAATTAAACTGATACAACATTAGGCTCTGTGGGTCTGTTTGGTTTCCCTGCCTTACCTACCAGCTTCAGTAAAGCTTGAATACTGTTTATGTTCTTATAGTAAGCAGTTGTGATTCCTATTTTCAAACAGGAGGTTGTTAGTTGTCCTGACAACTATAGACTTGTACTTTTATCAAGAAACATATATAAAGCCTTTGAGAGAGTAATGCTAAGGCTGCTACCAACTCTGTTTGTCATGAATATGCAACTTAACCAGAATGTATTTTATGGTTTTTAATTATGTTCCACAAATTTTATAGCCTTCTCTATGAATCATGTTGTAGCTTTGAGCAATGGAATGGCTGCTGATATGGTAGTTCTTGTCTTAGCTAAGGCCACTGATACAATGCAGCACCAAGTTGTAATCCATCCATCCACTCATCCATCCTTCTATCCATCCATCCATCCATCCTTCTATCCATCCATCCACCCACCCACCCACCCATCCATCCTTCTATCCATCCATCCATCCATCCATCCTCCCATCCATCCTCCCATCCATCCATCCATCCATCCATCCTTCTATCCATCCATCCATCCATCCATCCTTCCATCCTTCTATCCATCCATCCATCCATCCATCCATCCATCCTCAACCCCTTTTCTCATTTTTGCCACTTCAAGTTGTTATACATAACTTAATTACATTAAATATAAATATCTACATAATGACTTGGATTGAAAACTGGATTTAAAAAAAAAAAAAAAATTGTAAGCCTGGGTTGACAGTTTATGGAAGAGTCCAAGTGCATCAGTTTTAGGGCCTTGTTATTTAAAACCTTTCTATCCTGTGTCCACTTACAAATGATGTATGGAGTCAGTAAGTTTATTTATTTGTTTACATTTGTTAACTGGATAGTGTCCAACTGAGCCAGTAGCCCGTTTTCAGCGGAGACCCAGGGAGAAAAGCTCCAGACAAATTACATTACAGCAAATGCAAACAAAAAACAATTATTAAGACTGCAGTAGTGAATAAAACACAATACAAGAGTACAGTGATTAACAAGTCATAGATCAGTAGTACAATAATCAAGGATGCTGTACAAAACAGATTTCTAGGAGCATAATAATACAAATTTAGTTGCACACACAAGTTTATCTGATATTCTAATTAGAACTTTACTAGCAAAAGGTGAATACAGCTGTAGTAGTGTGAGGTGAAGGAGAGTACAGAGTTGAGAAGACAATAGGAAGGTGTTATCCTGGAGAAATACAGGGGCAGAGCCAGTTGCTGGTGGGATATTCTTTTAGGTTTTTTTTTGAAAGAAGAGATGTTAGTGTTTTTTTGGATGTGCTGAGGTAGAACATTCCAGAATTTGGCTATTTTATTGGCATAGAGGGAGTCACCATGATAGTTGTGGGACTGGGTAACTTTTAGCAGTATTTTGTCAGAGGATCTAAGGGACCTGCAGTTAATGTAGGGTTGGACCAGGCTAGAGAGGGCAGGGCAGTTATTGGGGTTGTGCAAGACTTTGTGGGCAAGGGTAAGTTGGTTTAGAGTTAACACGTTGGGAAGTTCCAGCCATTTGAAGTGCTAGAGAGAAGAGCAATGATGTGCTTTGTGGGGGTGATTGGCTGCAAGCCTAGCTATTTTGTTGTGGCAGGATTCTAGGTTATTTAGGTCTGTCTTGTGTTGGTTGGTGAAAATATGTGAGCAATAGAGGAGGGTGGATAGTACGTGGGTTCTAGCAGTCACTAGTCTGGCTTGGTGAGTGAGGTAAGGTTTGGCCCTGTAGAGTGTACCTAGTTTGGCATGGACTTTTTTGATTGTTAAGGAGATGTGTATCAAATTTTAGTCTGTTATCTACCGAAACTCCTAGGAGATTGGCCTGATTAGATGAGTCAATTTTTCTTCCATTGGAGGAGTAGATAGAGAGGGGTAGGGGGCTGAGCTTGGATGAATTGTTTGTGAAAATTATTAACTTAGTCTTATTTGGGTTTAGGATGAGGTGATGCTTTGAGAGGTGTGTTTCTATGTCCAGGAAGGATTTCTGCATTTTTTGTTGAAGTTCTTGGATGGATGGCATTAACATTGATGCCATGGTTTCCTGGTAGCAGACCATGATGTCTTGAAAAAGTAATTATATCTTCTCTATCTGTGTGCTAACAACAATGGGATCTCCTTCAACACAAACAATCAAGTAGACAGACAGACAAACAAAAATTGTGCATTGCAGTTTGGGAGCAATAACAACATGGGTTATCCCTACTCTGCAAATAACAAGGTACTGCCTTCAGCTGATAGTGCAACGGATTTGGGATAAATATACACAAAATATGGAAATCTATTATCTATGTTAACATTATTGTTAGAGTTTGCTTTATAGTAATTTGAAACATCATATGTACAGTTATGTTAATCCACCTTGTAGTTATTTTGCCTTTGTAGAAATCTCTAATTTGCTCTCACATAGAATTTAGTGCAACTGTTTGTCCTTTTTGTGCAGCAGACATTACTAAACTAGAAAGAAGCCACTGGTACTTTACAAAAAACATCAAATCTGTTAAGTATTTAAGTTATTAAAAATAGGCTTATTAATTTAAGGTTATACTTATTTTTGCAAACTCCTGTGAGGTGGGTTAGTGCTGATGGATAGGGATAGAAATATCCAAGAAAAACTGTTGGCATTTATTGTAGGCCTTTATTAAATAAAGGTCAGGTGAACACAAGACATATGAACTTTTTTAAATAGAAATTGACATTTTTTTTCACAACTGCCAAAAGGAAGTTTTTTTTCTTATAAAGGCTGCTGTACCCTGGACCAAGCTTCCCCAAAGCATGCAACAGGAGCCAGTTTTATCCAGGATTTAATCTGAACTCAGTGAATAGTGAGTGCCCTGCCTTAGCTCGAGAGCATTAGTGTAGTATGGGATGTAAATGCATTTATTACCTATTCTGAGGATCCTGAGACACATTAAGCCACATTAAATAACCTTCTGATTCAAGGTAATCGACAGCTTGCATGCGCATAACCTACTCTGGACACATGCCTTTAAAACGATGTGCTTCTTCTGGGCTCTGTAAACAGACCTGTTAAATATCTTTAAAAAATTAGCTGCATCTTCTATTGTAAACACTCATTTTTCACAGATGGCCTTGTCTTTTCCTAGAACTCACTCCATGTCTGGCTTCCCTGCAGTCCTAGTTGATGGGCAATGAAGTCTCTTTTGAGCAGATATCATTGAAGCCATGTTTTTGTTTTTCTTTCCTGGACTAAGACTTTTCTGGACTTTTCCATATTTACTGTGAGAACAGGATTTCAAACTTATTTTATTTTGATATTCTTTTTAATGTACAAGGGCTGTGTTTTGATACTATTGTAAATAAGGACCACTGTATGAATGCTCTCTGTTTACCACTCTCCCAACTCCTGCCAGGCACATATAGTGTACACATACCTGTAAAGGTTTCCTTCTGGCATCACATGCATTCCACTGCCCTTATGATGTATCCCAGAGTATATACCCTAGCACTTACACAAGAATTATGCCTTTATTCTAATGATGGCTTGCGGGTGCTTGTGGTTTTCCAGTTTTGTCTGTATTATTATTATTATTATTATTATCATCATCAACATTATATTTTTGCCTTGATCCTTGTGTTAGATTTCTGTGTAGCCTTCTTATTGAATGCCCCTTTTTTGTTCTAAAGTATTTTTTTACAGTGGGTTTGCTTTGTCTTTTCAGTTTCTCTGTAGCATAGGTTTTGAGTTATGCCATGACTGGTTTGTGGTTTATCTTTTTGTTGGATATTCTAGAAGTGTTTTGATCATGTGATAAATATGTATTTGGTTATGCACATCAGATCACTGACTGTGTGGAACTGCTATGCTCCAGTGAAGCCTTACCCCTACTTCTGTTCAACACTGAAAATAGCATGATAATTGTATAAATATGTATACATGTATGTGTGTGTAAAGGTTTATTATCAGTATCTTGAACATGCCTTGTGTGAAACTTACATCTTACATATTCTGAATGTAGAAAACCCATTAGTTGACGGTGGGAATGTCGAATACAGATGTCTGAGTGCGTAACGGCATTCGATCCAATGCAGTTGACCATGACATTCTCGACCATATGTAGTCTGGCAGGTGGTGCATACATGGGCAATGTTTCGTATTGAGATTGCAGGACAGTGCAGATCTGGAGATTTACCCTTTTCCGCACTGTAGTGCGATCTCAGACTTGGAATATATAATGCAGGGGGGCTTGCCCCCTACAAAAACATGACTGTCAGCACTGTGCAGTATGGATTTGGTCTGTACTGACTGCTGCTAAGGAGACATCGGACTGCAGAAGTCGAATTCGACCACCTGCATTAGTGTCCGATATTTAAGCCTACTAAGTATTCTAAACATCGAACATGTAAACTGCATTTTTGACAGGTTTACATTCTGATGTTCGATGTTTTGATAGTAAACCGTGTGTGTGTGTGTGTGTGTGTGTGTGTGTGTGTGTGTGTGTGTGTGTGTGTGTAGATATATATATATATATATATATATATATATATAGAGAGAGAGAGGTGTGAGGGTGAAGACCCCCTTATTGGTGGTGTGGGGATACTCCCATCGAGAAATGTTTATTTTTGTTTTTAGTGTGGATTTTGTTTAATGCAATGAAGTTGACAAAACATTTCTTGATTGTAAGGTACAATTTCTTTGTTGAAAAAGTATTAGCACCTTATTTACTGCATTTTCCAAATTATAACGTTATAGGCAGGTATAATCTTTCTTTTGTCACTTTGCTGGAAGAAATACCACAAAGTAAGCAAAGACAAATGAAACAGTCATTAACTTAACCAGGGGAAAAACAATTATGTGAATTTCACCCCCTAACCCCACCTTAGTAATGCATAAAAACCTTTCTGTAACATTATATCTATACACGGTAGCTTGGACACTCATTGTGCACATACACACATACATAAACAACCCTAAATCTATAACCTTACATTAACCCTAACCCACAAACACTAGCATATACAAAGAAGCTATCCCCTTACCTAACCCTGATCTTGACCCTAAAACACACACACATTCTTGCACATAACCCTAAATGTATCCCTTTAACTAGCCCCTAATCTAATCTTACCCCCCCCACACACAAACGCACAAACGCGCGCGCGCACACACACACACACACACACACACACACACACACGCACACACACAGACTCTCACCCCAAATGCACCACTTACCTTTGTTGGCAAAAGAAGTCAACTAACACAGCTTTCAGTCAGTCTGCAAGTGCCAAAGAAAGTAAGCATTCAAAAAATGTAGTGCAGTCATGTATGCGTGTGTGTGTGTGTGTGTGTGTGTGTGTGTGTGTGTGTGTGTGTGTGTGTGTGTGTGTGTGTGTGTGTGTGTGTGTGTGTATCTCTAAAGGCAAATTTACCCTCCAATCTACTTTACCTCACCAAGAGTTTTCTTTAAAATAAAAGCTTTGTGTAGTTTATCCATAGCAAAATACTCATTTCTTCTTAGTTCTTCAATTTTCCATCATACACAGTAACAGACAACCAGCATCCATTTGTGTTTTCTTAACTTAAATCTCATATTATTCTCTGTAGCTAAGTTTCACCATGAGTTACATGCACAGACTTCTAGTACAGAATAGATAATATTAGATACTAGATGGAAGTCTGTTAAGTCGGGACTGTTGAGTTTGAACAGTCAGTCAGCTATGATAGCACAGGACAGCCATGGGAACTGAAAGTAAATTTAGACATTAGCAAGAGACTTTGATAATGGGGAGAGAATCACAATAAATCCAGTAAAGTGAAGGCCTACTCCAGGAAGGAACTGCACCAGTCCAATAGAAGCAAAATAAGTTGATTTTAAGATGAACACCATGTACAATTAGCTTTTCGTCACGGACAAAGACTTCGTCAGAAAAAAACAATGGTGAGAGAAACTAACTGGAATTGCAAATGGAAGACATAACAAAAGCTTGTAGTGTAGTTTATTTATTTAGGAAAAAACAAAGCTAGTTACCACAAAACAGCACTTAATGCAAATCAGAGTGGGTTCCTGAAAACTCCTGTGCAGTAAGTCACTTACAACGATAGCAAGTCTTTTGGAATTTGTCCCCAGTAGTGAAACTGTTTATAGAGAGGCCTTACACCAAAATAAGTCACTTACTCCAAGAACAAGTCTTTGGGAATCTGGGTGGGGTTACTCCAAAGAAAATCATCTAGTCTGACAGCAAATCTTTTGGAATGTGGCCCAAAAGTACGACACACACAAAGCATTTTGGGGGTCAAAAACTAAAAATTAAATCAAGGCAATATGACAACATCTTGGGTCATTTTGGGGTACACAAATTATAAAATAATGTTAATCACAATGGATGGCACAGATGATTAAGTATTGTACAAAAGATCAATATATCATGAAATATTTTTTTTCTTTTCCAGTGTTTTGAATGAGTAGCTTACACCCCTTATTTTAACTGTCCTATAATTAGTAGCTGCTTAGCAATGGATTACGATCTTGTCTGAATCTTGTATATGGCAACACAAGTTTTACAACATTGCAGTTCACATGGAAACTTGCCATTTCTTTTAAAGTAAAAATAAACAAATAATTATTTTTTTATTTATGTTTTAAGTGGGTTGTTCTAAAAGGCAGGGTGTATTTTCATTGAAGACCAAGGGCAGAAGTGTCCAATCAAGTACATTAGTATTTTCAGACAGTGTACTTTGATACATAGTAAAATTGTCTTTTCAGTGTTTTTTGTAATGCTCAATACAAGCATGACACATTTGTACCTAGCAATATATAAATACATATTAGGGCATGCACTGTATAACTAACACACATTTTTGCACATAAATTAATTTGCATAAGAATGATTAATATGTCAGATTGTGGCATATTAAAAAGTGATAAGGGGTTATTGTAGGATAAAAGTTATACATGTAACTGCCAAAGCAGACAATGTAAATTGTCTTGCAGTAAGAATAAGAGATGCACTAACAAGTGTGCAGCAAGTGTGACTTGGCAGTTACGTCTTAATGCTGCAACTGTGCCAGGTCTGAATGATAATTTATTAATTAGTAGTTTATTAAAAATAAAAGCATTAGGTAGATATTGATATACCATATTAATTAATATATTATATTTTATATATTTTTATATATTTTGAATATGGTTTGACAAATGTGTCCATCAGGTTTAATTTATATGAATTTAATGAACTAGTGAATATTTATTGACTTATTTATATATATATATATGGGGATATATATATATATATATATATATATATATATATATATATATATATATGTGTGTGTGTGTATTTTTTTTTATATATTTATATTCCATTATTTTATTTTTATGCAATTTTATTATTTATTTGCTGGTCATATTAACCATGGTAGGATACAAGTTGAATCTGAAATTTTAAGGTTACATTGTTGCTTTAAATAGTGTTGATATGTTTATTTATGGAGAAATAGGAAATGATGTCATCTGGGGGTTGTTACTATTGCTACATTTTTTATATTTAAATGGCAATTGTTTTAACTTACTTTGTCTGATGAAGTCTCTTGTAATATTTAACTAGGAGACGAAAGCGCTTACTTTCACAAATAAAGGAGTTGGATTTTATCGTTTGGATACGTGTTTCTTTGCCAGCCCTTTCCAGTTTGTTCTTGGATTTTTGGTTTGTTTATACTTCGTGGCTACTAGTTTTTGGATATGGAGTCGGAGTCTGGCAGTGCACTATCCGTGGACAATTCCCAAGTGAGTGGGCATGAAAATGCAATGCTTGGTGATTGTGTTAATACAACAATTAATGGGTCGTATTGACCATTTGGAACAAACTACTTTATCCCAGATGACTATCCATGCTACACCAAGTGCTACCATGTCTACAGGTAATATGCAGCGCAAGGACTTGGGAATAATAAAACGGAAGGTCAGGCGTTGGTTTTTACTGCCTCTACACCATCTTTGAGAGCAGAGAGGAGGCCCAATTAGGTAAATGGGACTGCTTTTCTCATTGCTATTGACAGCAATACTGGTTTTAATAGGCCTATGTTATCCGAGTTAAAGAATGATGCTGTGCTTTTGAATAAAGTGAGAACTACTAGCACTAGTTTGCAAGACTAGCTTAATGAATTAGATCAATATTTATTAAAAATTAAAAGGCTTCAAATGGACAATTTGTTTTGTAACAAATGTTTAAAGTAAAGGACAGTACCAAAAGGTCTTCGCATGTGGCGTTTTCCTGCAGGACTAATTCCTGGTTCTGATTTTCATAAAGACTTGTTGAGACTGTTCGATAGATTTGGATTTGAATATATGCAAATGGTGATAGAAAATAATAAACTAATAGATTCTTTGAATGCTTAGGTTACATCATTAGATTAATAATTCAGAATCCTACATTTTCAAACAACAAATTTGAATATTGCCGTATTTTTCGGAGTATTGATGAACAGATGCTTACAATCAAGAACAAGAAAATCAAAAAGTTAGCCAGAGATGAAAAGGAGTATGCAGACAGCATAGCTTACCCCAACCCCCTTTGTTACAAGTTTGGTATCATATTAAAAGGGGCAATGACCAGTATGATAATGGGGCCAGAGCTGGTAATGATGTATTAGAGTTGGATACTTTTGACGATGATTTTTTAGACGAGGGTCAATATCCTCCTCTAAGGCGCTCAGAGCACCTCATGAAAAAGCAGAGACACCAACAACAACAGAAGGGTCAGTACAATTTCCAAAGGATGAAGGGGAGAGGGAACAACAACAGAGGTGTGAACAGGAATGCTTGGAGGGGGAGATGAGTATGGATATCTCTTATGTCATGAATTTGGACATTATAGACAATGACAGAGGGCATACCCTACCCCCATTAACAGTGAATTTCAATTCTGAAAAAGATTTTAAAGTATATAATTATTCTGAATTGTGCCTTAATGTGACTGTGTGACATTTTTTCAAAAGGTTTTACATTTGTATCAGATAAATCTACGAATCCGGTGCATATTTTGAAGGATTTGAAGCAATATGTCAGAAAGTTGAATTTTAATATAATGTTCAATAATAATGAATTATTTTCTGATCCATTTAAAGTTTCCAGCACTTTTAATCCGCCCATCCGCCCTACATTGTCATTGTTTGAAAGAGTTTGTGAGCTCGACTTACGAGAGCTCAATAAAGTTAGTAAGAATAAGGTTGGTTTAAATAGAGTGTATGCTAATTTAAATCAAGATGAAGAATTCGAGCTTGGTTTTTTAGTTGAGAATAATGGTGTTAGGATTATGAAACCAGACAAGAGGGGTGGAGTGGTTATTATGAATAAGATGGATTATAATAATAAGATGCTGGATATTTTGAATACTAATACTTACATCAAGAGTCCTCTGAATGAAATGAATGGAGCATATAGGAATATAAAGGCATATATTCGGGATATGTTTATAGACGGTTTGATTTCTATCAATCAATTGCATTATTTGACTGTAGAATACCCAGTAATTCCAACTATTTTTGGAACCCCGAAAATCCACAAAGATATTCATCAACCACTGATGAGACCCATATTGGATGCTCGGGGCTCCATAACTCATCCCTTGGCTAAATATTTAGATAAAACATTGAGCAAGTATGTTTGGGATGAACCGAATATTTGTATAGATTCATGGGTTTTTTTAAAAACAATTGACACTATTGAATATAATGAAAGCTATATATTTATTACAACTGATGTTATAAATTTATATAGTGTGATACCCCATGACATAGGTTTGCAATGGTTTTGTGACGACCTTCACAGGAAGGGCATAGAACGGGATAAAGTGAATTTATATGAGCAAATGATGGACATTGTGTTAAAGAGTAATTTTATTTTATTTGAAAAAGAATATTATTTGCAGAATGAAGGCGTTGCAATGGGTTCAGCATGTGCTGGGCTATATGCGAACATTGTAATGCTTAAATGGGAGAAACAATATCTGTTCCCATCACAATTTTTTTCATTCTGCAAAAGTTATGTCCGTTATTTAGATGATATTTTTATTTTGTGGGAAGGACCAAAGGACTTGATTGATGATTTTCTTGCCTTTATTAACGGTACAACTACATTTCTAAAATGTACATATTCAATTGGTACTGTTAGCATTTCGTATTTGGACATTATGCTGAAGAAAGGTGAAACATCAGGAGGTTTAGAGGCTAAAATACATTGTAAGAACACATACTCAAACAGTTTTCTTCATTTTAGCAGTTGTCACCCATTCCACCAAAAGCGAGCAGTCATTAAGGGGCAGTTTGTCCGGGCAGCCCGTATGACAACTGAATGGAGTTCATTCTTAGAAGAATGTAATGTTTTAAAGCAGATGTTCATAAAAATATGTTATCCTGTTATGTTGATTGATAAGGTAATGGAAGAAATTATAAATAAAAAGGCAGAGTGGTTATTTCGCCCCCATATTAAAAAGTAGAGGGATAGGGAGAAGTGAATTTGGTGAGAATGTAATAACAATGGATATATCTCAGTTAAGTCCCGATAATCCAACAAATATAAATATTGCAGAGAGAAATATAGGCTATCCAAATAGCTTTTTAATACTTTTAACAGGGATACTTATACTATTAGGAATGTATTAAATAAAAACTGGGAATTTATACGTAACGATAAAGATATCTACCTTTTTTACCTATTTACAATATTTATTTTTATTTAATATTTTTATTTATTTATTTATTTATTTTATTTATTTAAAATATTTATCTTTGGTAAAAACTCTGTACCTATGAACTATCACATAAGTGGTAGTCTGCTTAACGCCGAAAGTGTGATAAGAGACCTTGGGACACAGGAGGACAGTAATCTCTCCTTTGATAATCACATCACCACAGTGGTCAGGAAATCCTTCTACGTGGCTCACCTCATCACAAAAGGTTTCTCATCCAGAAAAAAAGAGGTCATTGTTCCGCTCTACTCATCACTCATTGACCCATTATAGAGTGCAACTCCCTTTTGGTATGTACCTCACAAGACATCTACAACAACTGGAAAGGCCCCAGAAGTACCTAACAAAGAGGATTACTGGCCTCGAACAGATGCCCTACGCAGACCGTCTCAAAAACTCCAGCTTTACTCCATCACATATCGCCTACTCAGAGGCGATCTCTGCCTAACATACAAAGCTATGTCAAACCCAGAGCTGTTGGACATGCTCCACTTAAAGAAATCACAATCCCTCCGAGCTACATGCTCTAGGGACCTAAACCTTGTCACCACAATAAACAGAACATGCTGGAGGGATAGATTCCTGTCCCAGAGACTTCCCATATTCTGGAACAGACTACCGATCTATGTCAAACAGAGCTCCTCATTAGCACTCTTCAAGAAAACTCTTGATGATTGGATGGGAAATAGGAAATTCACGACAGGGATCACTTCTGTGGCTCTGCTCGACAGGGGCATAGGAAAATAATTTTCTTGGGTGGCAAAAGCCAGGGTACCTTTTTGGCTAGGCTTATATAGGCCTTAGGGCTAATAGCCTAGTATCTACCTATGAGTCTATGAACCTATGATATGGTAAACATTCTTGGTGAAGCCCCAATTTGTGTATATAAGAATTCCCACCATTGCCTATCCATAACTAAACTGCACTGGTTAGAATTTCCAAACCTTATGCTACCACCAACTGATCATAGCCCATCAAATTCTCTTCCATCCGAGGAAGTGCCCTGTCCTTGCCAACATGCTAAACTTTCACAACCCTTAAAGGAAGCTACGTTCATGTATCAAAAACCTGATTGAAGTTAATCCATGCAATAGCAGTTCTGGGGAGGCCTTATTCTCCCATGATGTTGCCAAAGCATGGAATACCCTCCCACCTGAACTCAGGCTACAAAGTCACACAGGCACCTTTGAAGGCCTTCTTAAATTGCACCTCAATACTAACCCTCTCTGCAACTGCAAAGACTCCCCATTGAAGGCCCACTTTTCCATATGTAAGTGACCCGTTGAACCCTTTAATGCATAGACTACACTCTCACCTGAAATATACTTTTTGTATAAATTATAAATAATGGTACTACTCCTGAGTATCTTATTGTTCTACATAATTGTTTTTGTACTTCATTGTTTCTCTTATCTTGTATGCCAGTTTTATTGTTATCTAAAGCATGTATTTACACTGTTATTTCTTTGGAGCTTTTCTCCCCAGGACTCCACTGGAAAAGGACACATGATGTCCAGTTGGACATATCCTGGTAAAATAAATGTTAAATAAATAAATAAATATGTTTTCACATAACAAATGTAACCATAATAAGGGAGTGTAAGTTTTGTAGTAATATTCTTGAAATCGATATGGTAAAAATTAATGGTATGAATATCCAAATTCATGGTAAATATTCTTGTAATACTGAGAAGGTAGTTTATTGTGCATTATGCACTTCCTGCTCAAGTTTTTATATAGGGAAAACTGAGCATAGGTTAAAGAATAGAATAGGCGAACATCTAAGGGATATACAGGATGGTCACAAGCATAATGCTTTAGCTAAACATGTTATCTCATACCCTGGACAAAGTTTCAAATTTGTTGTTTTGGAGCATTTAATTAATTCCCCTAGAGGAGGTGCTTGGCCTTATATATTAAAAAAAATTATATTGGCTTGGCAGTTGAGTCTTAATGCTGCAAATGTGCCAGGTCTGAATGATATTTTATCAATTAGTAGTTTATTAAAAATAAAAGCATTAGGTAGATATTGATATACCATATTAATTAATATATTATATTTTATATATTTTTATATATTTTTATATATTTCTAATATGGTTTGACAAATGTGTCCATCAGGTTTGATTTATATGAATTTTATGAACTAGTGAATATTTATTGACTTATTTATATTTATATATGGATATATATATATATATATATATATATATATATATATATATATATATATATATATATGTGTGTGTGTGTGTGTGTGTGTGTGTGTGTGTGTGTGTGTGTGTGAGTGTGTGTGTGTTTTTATATATTTATATGCCATTATTTTATTTTTATGCAATTTTATTATTTATTTGCTGGTCATATTAACCATGGTAGGATTCAAGTTGAATCTGAAATGTTAAGGTTGCATTGTTGCTTTAAATAGTGTTGATATGTTTATTTATGGAGAAATAGGAAATTATGTCATCTGGGGGTTGTTACTATTGCTACATTTTTTATATTTAAATGGCAATTGTTTTAACTTACTTTGTCTGATGAAGTCTCTTGTAATATTTAACTAGGAGACGAAAGCGCTTACTTTCACAAATAAAGGAGTTGGATTTTATCGTTTGGATACGTGTTTCTTTGCCAGCCCTTTCCAGTTTGTTCTTGGATTTTTGGTTTGTTTATACTTCATGGCTAAAAGATCAATATATAATGAAATATATATTTTTTTCATTTCCAGTGTTTTGGATGAGTAGCTTACACCCCTTATTTTAACTGTCCTATATTTAATACCTGCTTAGCAATGGATTACGATCTTGTCTGAATCTTGTATATGGCAACATAAGTTTTACAACATTGCAGTTCACATGGAAACTTGCCATTTCTTTTAAAGTAAAAATAAACAAATAATTATTCTTTTATTTATGTTTTCATTGGGTTGTTCTAAAAGGCAGGGTGTATTTTCATTGAAGACCAAGTGCAGAAGTGTCCAATCAAGTACATTAATATTTTCAGACAGTGTACTTTGATACATAGTAAAATTCTCTTTTCAGTGTTTATTGTAATGCTCAATACAAGCATGACACATTTGTACCTAGCAATATATAAATACATATTAGGGCATGCACTGTATAACTAACACACATTTTTGCACATAAATTAATTTGCATAAGAATGATTAATATGTCAGATTGTGGCATATTAAAAAGTGATAAGGGGTTATTGTAGGATAAAAGTTATACATGTAACTGCCAAAGCAGACAATGTAAATTGTCTTGCAGTAAGAATAAGAGATGCACTAACAAGTGCGCAGCAGCTTGTGGTTTCAATAAGTATAATTTTAGGATCTGTAAGTGCAGGTCCTTAAGCAGAAAGTCAGGATTTGTAAATGTATCCCCAGCAGTGCAAGGATTCTTCAAAAATTTTAGGATTACTTATTTAAAATGAATGCATAGGTATAGCTTCCAGTACCATAACAAGGTAATTCTACAACTCCAGTTCCATTGGATCTGAAAACATTTACAAATTAGGTATTTCAGTTTGTTAGCAAAACTCTGCTGTTGGCCCTGAAGAGGTAATTGATTCCAAATTTGAAGACTTTAGTAGTACAAGCACCTTCATTGAATTCGTTTTTGGTTTTCAAAACCTCATTGAGCCTTAGCCATGTTTACACTGCAGAAACCTGTTTGCAGTCTGCCACAACAGAATATTATTAATAGACAGGCTCAGATTTGTAAAGATCATGAACATTCACAACACTTATCTATTCACTGATTAGGTTTTTCCCTCAGTTTCTTCCAATGGTGCTCTGATTGCTGTTGAATTTGCCAATAATAACAAATTAGCAGTTTTATGGGGGGACAAGTTTAAATTGGCTGACTTGTTCCACTTGATCTCCATAAGCTACAGTAGCTTCTTCTGGGTTATGAGGCACTTGATGATGATGTGAATGAGTAGGACATATTTCTTCACTAGAGGAAGCATCTTTCTTTATTACTGCTTTGGAAAACATGAGAAATGCTCTCTCTCTCTCTCTCTCTCTATATATATATATATATATATATATATATATATATATATATACATACATAAATTGTTTTATTTTCTTTTTGTTATTATTTTTAAGGAAAAGAATGCACAGAAATAAAAACCTGCATTACATACATGTATGTGTGCTTCAGTTAGCATTGCATTACTCCAACACATTTGACAAGGTGGGGAGTGCTTAATAGCTATTAAGGAAGCATTTGATGTTGTTCTCCATCAGCTGTTTGAACTTGATCTTTAAAAGGAAGTTTACATTCTAACAAGAGGTGTATTGTGTTTACCCTGTGGACAATTAAAGCCAGCAAAGCTTTTTTTTTCTTTTTGTTCATTTTTTTTAACCTAGTTTAAATGAACTGGTCCTTCTCAGCTCCTTTTCATTAAGAATGGCAAATGGAAATATAGTATGCCTTTTGGCTTTTCCCGGTTAGGGGTCGCCACAGCGGAACTCCAATCTGCTCATGATCGGCAGTGGATATTTACTGTGCTGAGTTGGCAGTCTGACGCCCAACCGTCAACGAAGTCATGCCCATTCACGCTCGCACCTACCTGCATGTCTTTAGCGTCACTCGACCGTGGGGAGAACATGCAGACTCCACACAGAAGGTGCTCCAGCCGAGAATCAAACGGGAGGACCTCTTGTTGTGAAACGACAACTCTAACCGCTGCACCGGGAGATAATTTAGATAGGTCAATATTCTCCTCAGTGGTTAGGATTGAACCCCTAATCCTAGAGCTTTGAGGCGAAAACCTTAAACACTGTAGTTCCTTACTTACATCACTCAGTATAAAACAATCTTTTTTTAAACACCTTTATTAAATTCACACTTTAAACAGTGACATGGGTACAGTTGTAGTTACAGAAAAGAAAAACATTTTTCATTAATTTTATGTATTATACATATATTTTGTATTAATCGTAATTCATTCCAACATTGCATGAATTGCTCAAGTCTTGCTTTCACCTAAATTTCACTCATCATCTTCCTCCTGAACATTATTTGCATGTATTGTTCTCACAATTTCCATTTATTTATACATAATTTGTTCCTTTGTTACTCCCCTCTTTTCTAGATCTCATATCCAGCTCTTTTATCTCCTTTGCAATACTCTAAATTTCATTTACAGTTGATTTAAATTTTGATTTCTGTTTTCTAGTAATTGCTTTTTTTTGGAAACCAATAGCATTAACCTTAACAAAGCCTTACTATGTCTAGGGAATTCAAATCATAGTTATACAAGTGACAAAATTACAGCTAATACTTCTACCAACTGGGGATGATTGTTCTTTAAGTTAACTGGATAAAATTATATATAACCATTTGCAGACTTTTACTACTGCTTATTTCTATGAGTTATTTATAGCACTTTTATTGTCTGCTGCTTACTTTTCTAGCTAGTTTCACTGTGTGTGAGGTATTAACTGGAAATTTTCTGTATTTGTTAAGCATAGGTTTGGGTTTGTTTGTTCTGATTTTCCCTCCCATTTGGTATAGTGTTCTTATACTTGGTGGCTTTGCAGTTGCCCACCCCTACTGTAAATTTGATCTGGGACACTCCACCCAGTCTAGTGTCATTACCTCATTCTACCTAATACAGGGAGAACATTTGAGAAGGCCAACCCACTTAGTTTCTTAACCTTGAATTATCTTCTGCTCCTCCTTTCTCCCTTTCCACTTTACAAAAAAAAGAAAAATAATTTCTACGCTTGTTTCCTGCCTCTCCTGTAAGTAGTTTAGTCCAGATACAGATTTGCTGTATCCAGGACTGTTTGTAAGTTTCTGAGCCTCCAAGCCTTTCTGTGTTGGAGGGAAGCCTTCTAGCTTATCAGTGGGAGTGGTAAGCACTAGGTAGCTTATCTTAAAAAAAAAAAAAACACGTTATGCATCGCCACTTAGCTAAGTAAGTATTCGGCGGCATAAGTCTTTCTCTAGTTTCTTAGAAGTATAGCCAATATTTTTTTTTTTAGCAATAGCAATCAATCACTGAGCTCTGAGCTCAGAACTCATTGTAAGCACTAAATAAAAATTAAATACTACACATTACTACCTTCCTTCCTTAGAGACTTGTTTAAAGTTTTTTTTAAGTATAATAAAATAAACTACCTATCAAAGCATGTCTAGGTCAGCTCTGTTTCTCCTGTCTACCCTGTAAAATCTGGGCTGGGCCTCTTGGGGCAAATGCAGCCTCATGTGCACAGACCCTCTCCTCCTCCTCCCTAACAACCACTACAACCTGAGAGATGCACTTATATAGCCAAACTGGAAGCAAAGCTCTCTTCACCCAAGACTGGACTAGACAGTCAAGAGGAGAAGGTAAACACTTGCACCACACCACACTCATCACATAGTCCCTCCAAACCTACACCACCAAAACACACACATAGAAGCACAAAACACACACCTACATTCATGGAGGCTGTCAATAAAAATCTGCCCAAGCATCAGGGATCTCCAAAGCAGAAACGCAAGCAACCTCCACCCCCCAACACAACCCAAATGACACATAGCCCACAAACTCAGTGTGGCACTCAACCACAGCCCATGACATAACAATGTACCCAACAGTCTAGTCATAGGTGACCCTATAGTCAGGCACACTGATGTTCCATTCACCAGGATGAACAAGGAGAAAGTTACTAACAGCTGACTGTCGGGTGTCAGGATCCACCACATAACGCACACACTCAGGTCACTCCACAACAAGTACAAATATGAGTCTGTCATTGTCCATGTTGGTGTGAATGACCTGAGATGTACTTTCCTGAACTACATGAAAAGAGACATGGAGGAGTTGCCTGATCTTGTAGCCCAGGCAGGTATGACATTAGCCCTGAGTAGCATCCTGCCATCACCCAGAATGATACCACAGTACAAGGACAAAATGATTGACTTCAACAATTGGCTAAACTTCTGGTGTCATTCTAAGGGGATCCAGTATCTGTCTGCCTGGGATGACATGATCGACAGACCACGATGCTTTGCCAGAGATGGCCTGCACCTGTCACCCCTGGGATTCCAGATACTAGCTAAGCCTCTTGCCGCCCCTATAGTGCCTTTTTAGGCAAGGTTCAAATGACAAATTCACCATCGTAACAGGAACAGGCAAGCAAAAACTGAGGGTAATGCTACTCAATGCTAGAAGTCTAAATCTCAAAATGCACTCACTTGAGGCACTCCTTAAAATGGAGAACATTGATATCTGTGCAGTGACTGAGACCTCGTTCAAGGCTCCAGTGGGCACCCCTGCACTACCAGGCTATAACTCATGCCATACTTTTCAGCCACCTAAACTGGACCGGAACACCAAAGGCGGAGGTGTGTCCACATTCATTAAGGATATCCACACCTCCAGGCTAGTTGCTCAGCATAATGCATCCGAGGTTATTCAAGTGCAACTAACTCTGGGAAAAACTGCAATCCAAATTGTAGCTTGCTACATATCCCCCACCATGCCCCAGGATTCCCACTCCTCATTTCTTGATACACTGGAAAATATTAGGGTACAACCTAACACTCTAATAATGACCAATTTCAACTGTCCCACCATTAACTGGAAAAACTACTCCTGTACCAACTCTTTTGCTCAACGTTTTCTGGAATTCATAAATTCCAATGCCTTGGATCAACTTATCCTCACCCCCACCATGGGCAGCAATATCCTAGACCTGGTCATTATCAACATGGGCAACCGGTGTTCCACACCTGAAGTCAACTCCTCATTGGTCCGATCTGACCATAAGCTAATCACCCTTGATATCCACATCCCGCCCCCCCCCATTAAGGAAACCACTGTAAAAAATTTCTCCAAAGCCAACTTCATGCTTCTTAAGACAGAAGTGGTGAACTTCATGATACCCATGCAGATGGATAATACAGTTATGACTGCTGAATCCTGCACAAATGCACTCTATAAGCACTTATGCGAGTGAATGGATCGTGCTATCCCAAACAGAACCAAGACACTATCCTCCAAAAAAGGAAGTCAATCTGGTGGTCCCCTGCCATAAACAAACTGTACAACAGAAAGAAGAAACTGTTGCAAAAGAGAGTAAAATTCCATGCATGGTGGAGCTCCCTGGCCAGCCTAAGTAACAAGCTGAGATCCCTTATAAGATCCTCCAAAGCTAACTACAAAAACAAAATCGCCACTGATTCTAAGGACAACCACAAATCATTCTATAGCTATGTCAAGAATCTCAATGGCAACACCCAGCTCTGCTCTGAGTTACAGCACAATGGCACGAAAATTACAGAACCAACTGATATTGCCAACATCCTGGCAGATAGGTTCAGTGCTAACTTTACCCCCCTCTCACCCCTAAAGGGCCCATATCTATACACGAGGAATGCAGAGTCCCTGTAATCACAACTACGCAGGTAAAAGCTGCACTCTCTAAAGCCAAAAACACAGCATCCATGGGGCTGGACAACATCCCAGGCTGCATTTTACATGAACTTCAGAACAAACTGTCTCCCCATCTAAGCACCATGTTCAGTCATAGCCTCACATCAGGCTTTGTGCCCATTGAGTGGTGCACAGCAACAGTTATCCCACTCCACAAAGGGAGAGCCACCACTGATCCTGGGAACTCTCGCCCTATTAGCCTGATGAGCCTCGTCTACAAGGCCATGGGACGTATCACCATGGAACTCATAAACAAAGACATTGGTAACCTCCAAACTCTGGACCCCACCCATTTCTGGTTTGTGAAAGGCAGATCATGCTTCCTGAACCTGATTGACTTCTTTGAGGCAGTCACCAAAGCCGTAGACGAGGGTAAGGTGGTTCACACAGCCTATCTTGACCTAGTCGAGGCTTTCGACACCATCCCCCAATCTGGAATTATAGCTAAACTCACTAAACTAGGTATAAATCCCTACATCACAAGATGGGTTGCCAACTGGATCACTGACAGAACCCACACTGTAAAAGTTGCAGACTCCACATCTAACTTCAAACTAGTGACAAGTGGAGTACCACAGGGTTTAGTCCTGGGACCTCTCCTGTTTGGTATCTGCTTCTCTGAAGTACAGGCTAACACAGACGGCCTATGGCTAATGAGGTTCACAGATGACAGCAAACTAGGAGCCATAGTTGAG